>NW_024467058.1:0-220257 GCF_017591425.1 Ochotona curzoniae
AGATTGATGGATACAAGCCTGTTTTAACTCACCACTATTATAGTTTCCAGACACATCAGCCTGAGTCAGGCCACTGCCAAACCCTGTCACCTCCACGTCACATGTCCATTCAGCTTCACTAGGAATTTGTGTGTTGTGCTCCCAACAGTGGGGGAAGGGATTGTGGCTCAGTCTTCAATCAATATCTAGTATTTCTGCCTATAGTATTACATCCTACCCCTATTACCGGGAGGGTCACAGAGGTATGTTATGCATATTTCAGTCTTTATGTGATTCTATATTTGAGTATAAAAGCAGTTAAAAACTGAAATGAGAGTGAGCACAGGAGTCTTTGGGAGAAATAGATCGGTGTAGTGACCTGTCAGGTCCTTTGGAAGTCATGTTTTGGAGTAATGAAGCAGTGTTTAGCAAGGAAAATCAGCCATTGCAGGGAGAACAAGCAAAGTCATGTAACGAGGTTTGTATACACTTGAACATGTCATGCAAAAACAGATTTTTTGGTTCTGGGAAGGATTCCAGGTAGAGGAATCATACATGATTAAATTTCTGAAAATGTTGGGTTCAGCGGTTGAACGGAATTTAAAGTCATTGCTTGACATGATTACAACAGGAGGTCCTCTGAATTACTAAGTGGAGGAAAGATACATGATAATAATATTTTTGTGGACGATTACATTAAAATTTGTATCTAAGCAAAATTGACATTTTGAGATTTGACTATTGCTTATTATAACCCTTGTCTACACTCTTGAGGAACAGTGGATTTTCTGCTTACTACTTGTTGAATTATATTAGTGGAGGATTAAGCTTGTGATGATATCACGAATTGAAAGCATGTTATAAAAATTAATGGAAAAATAAGAAAAGGAGGAAAGATGAGAGTGAGGAAGGGTAGGGTGAGATGTATTTTGCTCTTAAAATCGTGTATATATAATACATGACATTTGTTTCCTTTCTACAAATATTTTTAAATTTATTTTTATTAGAAAGGCAGATTTAGAGAGAGGGGGAGACAGAAAGAACCATCCACTGATTCAACCCCCATGTGGCTGCAACCACTGGAGATGAGCCAAACCAAAGCTAGGAGCCAGGAGCTTCCAGGTCTTCCATGCAGGCACAAGGTGCCAAGGCTTTGGGCCATGCTCTGCTGCTTTCCCAAGCCACGAGAAGGGAGCTGGATGGCAAGTGGAGCATCTGGGACACAAATAAGCACCCATGTGGGATCCTGGTGCTTGCAAGCCAAGGATTTAGCCATTGAGCCATTGTGCTGGGAGCAAATATATTTTAAAAAATATTATATTTAAGATATTTAAGAGAACAGAACTGAAACCTGGATCATTATGAAGGAGTTTTCTATGTCTAATGTATGAAATGAATAGAGTTCAGCCAAGGATAATTTCCTATTATAATTTGTTCCAATGCAAGCACACCTGTTTCAAGGATGCTTTCAGAGTGGTAACATAAGCCTTTTTAACACAGTCCCTTAGCAACTCGGCACTAACTGATTTGTATTTGTAAGCTATCTGATGCCTAACTGCTTTCCCTGGTTTAGGCTATGTATACTATGTCATGTGGAAATTATGTAACAGGGTGCAGGGGCAGATGTAGGATAGTTAATAGGATGCTATTGGCTGTGGGACATGAAATGTCAAATATGAAAATACATAAGACTAAAGAACCACACAGAATTATTGAAAGATATAAAATGGAAATAGAAGTATCCTCATTTGCTGAAAAAAAACCCAATGTTTTTATTAACCTATTAAGATTAGCAATAAGAATGTGTTTAACTAGATGGAAGTGACTTCAAAAAAAGATTTTATTCATATGCACTTTTGATTGAGAAATCATTCTGTATCAGGGACATTTTAGGGATTCTTGAGATACATGAAACTGAAGTAGATATGGATGCTTGCCTAGGATATGGACACACATTCCAGCAACAGTGTGAACAAACCAAAGATGAAATGCACAGGACAGTAGAAGAGACTGTGCACAGCAGAGAAAAGCACCTGTGTAGCGGAATGAGAATGATGGTAAATTCAGGAAGTCTGAAGGGAAGTCAGAGCCGTCCTCACCATTTGACATATTATCAGAACACTTTCTAGGACAACTTCACAATACCACCAACTAGTTTTCTTGCCTTTGATCAAAGGCATTTCAGAAGAAAGAGCAATCATAGTAACTCATACACTGCTTATACTACTACCATGGGTGGGAAGTTCATGCCCTCTCCAGTGTTGGAATAGATGCAACTCGTTGGATATTCTGTTTCTTGAATGGCTTTATGTTTCAAAAATTAGGTGAGCGAATCTCGTCTATTTTTTTTCCCATTTGATACATCAGAATCTAAAAAGTACAGTCAAGTCCAGAGGTCATTCAAATATCTATCAATTATAACAGGTAGAGGTGATTTTTAATTCAGGAAATTTTGGAGACCAAGAAGGATTTGCCAAGGCATTAAACCTGTTATCTAAAATGAGAAATCCGTGTAGGTTTTACTATTCACTAAATATATTTACTATGAAATGATAATAAATATCAGCATTGATTTAAGTTTTCCATGTTCATTTCCTTCTCTGTAAGGATTTGTTCACATCTGTTAAATTTTACAACAGAGCAGTTGTGACCGTGCTGGCTCTGGCAGAACTCTTCTCCATTTTTATTATTCTAGTCTCATAGGGTTTCTTTGGTTTGCTGAAAATGGACTGTCTGGCTATTTTCTCCCATATGAGGATGTAGTTTCTGATTTCATGGCCTTTATTGATATGTCCCCCTGTTTACTGTGTGCAAAAGCTTAAAGTCTGCATCATGTTCAACCTTTGCAGTCATTTTTGTTTAGCTGCCTGCTTTACTTGCTAGCCTCAGAATTGGCTTGGTCCTGCAACTATTCTTACACAGGAGGGCTCCCTCCTCTTTTCCGTTCTTTTTGGCACAATCAGCATTTTCTGTGTATTTTGTAGCATTGTAAGCATATTCTGGCAGCAGGAAGAGTGTTTTCCATCTCTTTTTGGCAGTAAGAATTATCTTTTGCCTGGCACCAAGCTGAAAACATTCCCCATTGTGCAGTATTTTGTCATTATCTCAACAGTCACAGTACAGAGGTACTTCCTGTGCAGCACCATTCAATATCCTTGCCTCTTCAACAGCCATTCGGGGACATTTCCTGTGTAGCACTGTTTAAAGTTTGTCCCATCAGTGGCAATGCAAAGGACTTCTGTGGTATTTTAGGAACATTTCCTGTGTAACATCATCAAAGACCCAACACCAAGAGGGATATTGCAGGGATATGGTTTTTGATTAAATATATTGTTGCAGAGGGCACACTCAGGAGCTGTATTATTTATGTCATTCCCAATATTGTTAAAGTTCTTTGCAAGAAGATAAAATATTATTACCAGTTATTTGATGAGTTTTATATTTTATTCCTTATCAGTCACTTGAGCCATAGAGACCCAGCGATGGAATCCAATCAGATTTATGGCCCCAAGTAACCTGTAAACATTCAAGAAGAAAGCAAAACCTCCAATATCTATATTGTTTATGACCCTCATTCCTAAAATAAACAATAAATAAAAATACAGCCTAAACTCTCTCATTACCATAAATTTATTCAATTCAAACAGTATTGTCAAATGGTATAGTCATAGGGAATGGAAAAAGAAATTCAATGCTATGTGGCTTCCTGTGGGATAAACATCAATTATAGCTGATTTGTTCGACTATCAATAAACAGGCTTTTACATTTGAAAATGCATGTTAAAATGAGAAAAATGCAGTGATTTTTTGACTACTGGTGAGTAGTCACTTTGGAGAACATTTCCAGTTGGAATTTACTTTTAGGCTGCAGACGACAGAGATTCATCCGGTCCTTAATGATATCAAGTGCAGTGTTTTTGTCCCCATAACTCAACTGAATATAATCATATGTATGTTCTAAATCTGAATCATTATGACCTACACAGAAGGGACAAGGGAAATCAATATTTCTATACCCATTACAACAGTGACCCATATTGAATAAACTCAACTAATGTATTTTCATGTGCATGTATGCTTCACAGGGTACTTGTACATGACCTGTTTTTTTGGGGGGATATAGCTACTATTTTGGAGTAAGTAATAAGCACAAAATAATCCCAGTTTGATATTGACATAAGCATTTCTCTCTCAAAAAATGATATTACCAGGATCAAGTACATGTTAAAATATTTTGCACAAATTGTGAATTAATTTAGTTTTGAGTTTCAGTTAAAACTATGCCAAAAGAGTCATATAATGTTTATCTCAAAGAAAATTATGACAGGCTCAATTATATTATATCTTTAGCTTTCTGGAACAATGTCATTAAATTAGATTGGCTTGACCACTTTCCCGAACTGATGAAAAGACTGAGAGAAAGGAAAGAGAGCAGAAAATTCAAGAAGGCCTATCTGGAACTCTGGTGAGCGGCAGCCATACACTGAGCAACAGTGTTGTTACGTCTTGTGCCATCTTCCCTATAGCCGAGAGATGTGACACCATCCTGTTCCCAACTTTGTGAACTCTTTATCTGCTAGTTTACATGTTGCAAGTCAATATGGCTTCCCTAAAAGAACAGGAAAATTCAGTCCAAGGAGCCAATCACACTGTTTCTATTAGATTCAAATTATTGGACTGTGTTTGTATTAACAACAAAAGCATGCAATCGCTAAAAACCCGCCATGTACTGAGATGAAGTAGAACATGAGAGCTAGGTGGGAAGAATGTGTTTAGGAGAAGTGTTCAAAGTTTTAACAAAACGCAAATCTTCTCAAGCCCAGAATCAGGGCATTTTGGAAAATGGGATCATTGAGACTTTGTGACCAGGCGTAGGAGCTCATTTCTAGTTAAAGTACAAAAAAAAGTATACAAGAGAGAATTACAAACAATAACAGCCTATGAAAAGGACAGCTGCAGTCAATGTTCCCAGTAATATTTTCCATCCGTGTACTGAGTGAATTGGGAATGTGCAATTCATGTCAAGAAAACAAACAGATGTGAACCACAAGCAGAAACAACAATGAAAGAACTTGCATAGATTTTATGAACTTTTAAGGTTGTCCTGTTGGTAGAAGGGCATTGGAGGAAAAGGTCATATATTTGCAAAGTTGTTTTCTGTTGAAGAAGATGCCCCCCCTTAGAATGCTCTGAGCGCTTTCTAGTGCATCTGTGCCAACTCTGAAACACCCTCTCACTCATTCTTATTATGAGCTCAAGGGCAAGGTTGCCAGACAGCTGAATGTGCATTACAATGAAGGAAACAGGCCTACCAGTCACATCTGTTATCTTGGCCTCATATGCACCCTGCTGAAACCAGCTTCTCCACCTGGTCGAAGGTACTGGTGAGGCCAACTAGATTTTAAAAAAATGACCTTAGAAAACTCTGTGTTACTGATTGTGTGCATTTTTATTTGCAGTGGATTTAGACTAGAAATTTAACTGATGACACGGATGATAAACAGATACTGCTATTGACTGCAAGTATATTGCCTGGTGCAAAAAGTCCCTCAGATTTAGTACCCTAAATGTGTGACAGTCACAGTTACCACACTGTCAAGGCTTGCACACAGCTTTATATTCCTACAACATACTATTTGTTATATTTTAAATAAGTATTTATTGAGTAAATAAAGATGGCAGGTTTGGATCTTGTTATTATGTTGGTCCTTGACTTGACACTTACTGGGATTAAACAAAATAAAACAAAGAAATGTACAAATAAACACTGAATTCAAATTATGACATTTTATGTAAGTAACACATTAATACATTCTGTTTGTAGAAACACACTATAAAACTATATATGGGGTAATAGGGTACTATTCAGCTGTGTCATATATATTTTCATTTTTTTTAAAGATTTATTTTTATTATTTTTTTTTATTGGAAAGGCAGATATACAGAGAGGAGAGACAGAGAGGAAGATCTTCCATCCGATGATTCACTCCCCAAGTGAGCGCAACGGGCCGATACTATGCCAATCCGAAGCCAGGAGCCTCTTCCGGGTCTCCCATGCGGGTCCAGGGTCCCAAAGCTTAGGGGCGTCCTCGACTGCTGCTTTCCCAGGCCACAGGCAGGGAGCTGGAAGGGAAGCGGGGCTGCCAGGATTAGAACCGGCGCCCATATGGGATCCCAGGCGTGCAAGGCGAGGACGTTTAACCACTTGCGCCACCGTGCCGGGCCCATATATTTTCATTTTTATATTTAGCAGTTTATAGTATGGAAGCATAGTTTTTACTTAACTTGGAGAATTTTAGGATAGTCCAAATTCGCTTTTACCTCTTAACAAGGCATTTGTTAACAATTGAGGTGCAGAACAGTTTTAGGAGGGGTGTGCAGAGAAATCTTCAATACTTTAGTGAGAAGTAACTAATCTTTGTGTCCTACCTAGTAACTATTCTAAGGTGTGTATCAGCCAGTTGTCTATATACTAAAGTTCAAAAGGCAATGAAGTAGTCACAGGATGTGGTTAAGAACTTGCATTTTCTAACATATTGGTCAATATGTTATGGATACCATGTCAATGAACTCCATAATGCTGTAAATTGTTGTTGATGTTATGTCGTGGCTTTCCATTGGAGGAAATGATATTCTGCCAGTTATACTTTCAGACCAGGGATGGTATCCCCAAGAAACTCTTGAATTTATCTGGACTCTATGCATGGTACATGCTTGCAATGAAGGAATCATGACTGGATTTGAACTGTACTACTGCAACAATGTGGAGGAATCCAACATGGGGGGAGGACATGGGGAGGGGTTGGGGGAATCCCAGAGCCTATGAAACTGTGTCATAAAATGAAATGAAATTAAAAAAATGGTATGTCTAGGGGAATGTGCATTGGCTCAAGCAGTTAATCCTCTATCTCCAAGCACAGGCATCCCATAGGTACCTGTTCATGTCCTGGCTGCTTAACTTCTTCCCCTTCAACTCCCTACTTGTAGTTTGGAAAAGCAGTAGAGGTTGGCCAAAAAATTTGAGATCCTGAAACCACATGGGAGACCTGGAAGAAACTCCTGGCTTCTGCCTTCGGATCGGCTCATTTCCAGCCCTTGGTATCGTTCGGGGGGTGAACTAGCCAATGGAAGATCTTTATATACTTTCTTGTATCTCCTCCTCTGTCTTTACCCCTCTTCTCTCATTTCCTCTCAGTGCAAAGGCAGAGATTACAAATCTGTCTTCACACAGATAGATTAATTATTCTAGAAATACAATTATGAGAGGTTCTTCCACTCCCAGTGTCCATATACAAACATACAAAGAAGGACACTGACTGGAGCATTTTAGGTCATATGACCACTCTAACCACTTCTGGGGGACAGTATGTATTCTGTAATGACATTCCCATAGGGGCCTTTCAGAATAAAAGAAGGCTAGTTTCCTTAAAAAAAAAATTGAAGAAATTTATCTTAATGAATTTTAAATAAGATAATACATTAGATGTTTGTCCTTCCAACTCCACTACTCCCAAGAAAACCTTCATTACAAGTTAGCTTTGGTTTTCACAAGCCTTTGTCCATGCGTTCATAAATCTTTTACCTTCATATACAGTTCTGTGAATTTATATGTTTATATGTGTGTCTATATGAATCAGCACATGTGTTCAGCTACACTATATATAGCATCCTTATAGAAACATCAGTTGGGTTATTATATAATTTCCTTAATTTAGATAAGATCTAAAAGTCTCAAAAACTTTCCCATGTCACTAAATATGTGTGTTTCATTTCTTTCCTTACTGAATTATAGTCTGTATTGGAGAAGTGTGACACAGAGAACTCCTCTGATTTATAGATATTTAGATTGCTTCTAATCTTCAGCCTTACTGAACATCTATATATATATATATAGATGTATATATATATATATATATATATACACACACACACACACATAACAATTGTTTCTCTGGTGTAGTTATTTAACAGCCTTTATTTAAACAATATTGCTCCTAAATGTTATTTCCACTCAGTTTTAGGGGGGAATGCCTTATATATTCTGCTTTAGAATCTACTTCCATCAAATCCTGAATCTCTAACACACATGCCGCTGTTTTTAGACTTTTTTCTGTTCTATTGCTCTATTTGTACAAATTCCTGAGTTGACTGTATTGGTTTTAAATTTTGTTTTTTGTTTTGGCTATTGCTATTTTTGTTACGAAAGTAATGCACAGCTTTTTTTTGTTTGACCATGGTTAAAAGAATACAAAAATATCCATGGAAAACATGAAAGACCCTTTCCTCCCCCTTGTTACTTCCTCTTCCCGACTCTGAACTGTCAACAGTTGGGAGATACTGTTCTGGTTTCCTTTTTATGTGTTTCCATATATACATGAAGCTTTGTAGAAACGCGTGGTTTGGGCCTTTTCTTTAATATAAATGGAATCATGCTATACTTAGGATTTTCCAGTTATGGGACACCTTGCTTTTGTTATATAAAACGCTTGCAGATCTTTTCATATCAGTATATGTAGTCAGACTTCATTTTTTAAAACAACTGCATAGGATTCCACAGCATGCACAAGCATATACCATGAGGGAGTTATCTATTTCTCTTTTCTGAAAGTAGAAGTTTTTTCCAAGATTTATTCATTTAATGGTTTCAAGTTGAGACCATTTGGTTGCAAATTGTAGTCTCATTGTTTTAAATGGCTGAGTAGTATTTATGCTCTGAGAAATAAGTCAATCCCCAAAGGACAAATATCATATATAGAATATAAACCAACCTTTATGCGAAATAGAAGATCAATAGTGTTTTCAATACTGTTTTTTGCTATATCATGGGGGTTTGATATTTTGGTTTTGGTTTCAATCATTCAAAAAAGTTTTTTTCTTATTAATTTCTAACTGACTCATAGGTCAGAAAGAATGTCTTTGATTTTCTTTTTTATTTCTTCAGTGGGACATTGGTCATTCAGTAGTGTGTTATTTAACTTCACATTGTTGTAAATTTTCTATTTTTCTCTCTGTTGTTGATTTTATTTTATGGTTTTTCATTTAAGGGGATGTATAGTAACTGTGTAATAGAGACTATCATATCCAGATGTGAAGATACAAATGCTATATGCATCTCTACTTCCAAATCAAAGATGGAGTTCTAATGAAACTGTGAAATATATCTACACATAGGGTTCTGGACTCTCAGCCATTGTCCATACCTACAATGTCAGGATACACACTTAAGTAATGGATTTATCATTGATTATGAAAGACTATTCTATTGTAGTAATATAGGCGAAATCAGTGGGTCGGGCCTGGGAATTTGGAGAGAGGAGACTAGAAATCCCAGAGCCTATGGAATAAAATAAAAGTAATAAAATAAATAAAGGTAAAAAAGTTTTTTAAAAAAAGATTTATTCTTTTATTTGAAAGACACAGTTATAATGGGAGATAGTGAAAGATAGAAAGAGGTCTGCCACTCACTGGTTGACTTTTCAAATAGAAATCAGGAGCTCTTACCAGGTCTCCCATGTAGATGAAGGGAACCAAGGGTTTGAGTCACCCTCTGCTGCTTTCCCAGATACATTAATAGTGAGCTAGATTGGAAGTGGACCAGCTGGATTCCACAGGCGGTTATATGGGATGTTGACAGGAAAGGCAGAGACTGTACATGCTATGCTACAGTGCCAGGTCTTGAAAATGCTATTTTAATTAATGTAGCTTTATAATATGTAATGCTAATGTATACTCAGAGGATGATTATTTGAGGAGTAGAGAAAGAATTCTGACAGTTAAGGGAGTTAGCAAGAGACAGTATGAAAAGAGCATCCATTCACAAATCAAGAACCAATGTGCCAGTACCTAAGTGTGGAAAAGCATAGCCTATGAGAAATTCTAAAAGAAGGCCTTTGTGGTTAAAAAAAATGAGTGAGATGGAGAAGTGCTAGTAAGATAAAGGCTGAGAGGGAGAGACAATGTTTGCTCCTCGGAGTTTTCTTGGTTATTTCAGGGAATTGATATTTTAGCCTAAAGCAGTACAGTTCATTTAAAGACTTTTTTTTTTTTTAACATATTGGTTACTCAATACTATGTCAATTAATTCCATAATGTTATAAATTGTTGCTGATGTTATGTTGGGGCTTTTAATTGATTGGGATGATACTCTGCTGGCTCTACCTTCAGACCAGAGAAGGTCTCCCCAACAAGCCGTTGAACTTATCTGGACAATAAGATGTTGGACTCTATGCTTGGTATATGCTTGCAATGAAAGAATCTCAACTGAACTTGAACTGTGGTTATGCAACAAGGTGGAGGAATCCACCATGGGGGGAGGGTTAGGGGTGGGTGGGGGGAATCCCAGTACCTATAAAACTGTGTCACATAATACAATGTAATTATTGAAAAAAAAAGACTTTGTTGAATTGTGAACGTCCTAAAGGTATGCCCAAATCCTAACCCTGCTACCCATGAACGTGACTTCATTGGCAAAAGCATGTCTTTGCAGATGTAATCAAGTGAGGAATTTCAAGGTCACACAGATTTCTGTGGTGGACACTAAAATGAGTGTCGATGTCCGTAGAAGTAGCAGAGAAAATCAGGACAGAGTCATTCAAGGACAGAGGCAGATAGGAGAGTTGTGCTGCCACAAGCCGAAGGACAGCTGGAGCACATGCAGATGATGTTTGTGACTACTGTACAGGCAGCTCATTTTAACGAAGGAAAACACACAAGCGACCTTGACCATGCCAGTGGAAGAGGGCCTTAATTAGAAATGTCCAGTTCAAGCACTATAATATGAAGTTAATCAGGGTGAAACAGAATAACTCAAATTAGACAGAAAGCCATATAACTCCAAATTAGACTGAAATCAGGATTCAAAAAACCCAAAGATGTTTTCCATAAGAATCCATTAGTACATTATTGAAGCATAGATTCTTCTGCACAATTCTTTGCAAAGGGAACAAAAAAATATGATTAATACTTTAAAGTTCTCTCTCCTTTTGTTTTTAGGCCACAAGGGAAGGAAGTACACATTTCTAAGACAAATGTATAAATTGCATTCTGAACATTTGATCTTTAGCCATGACTTTAAAATGTGTGCATTTATTACACAGCTTTCCTGTATTTTTATACCTATCCAACACATATATAAAGATGTTTTGAAAAATTGCTTGAAACTGGAATGTGGCTTTGTTTCTTTCAAGCATTTTTTCTTGAACTCTGGAAATACTCGAAGTGCACTCTAAAATTTACTCACATGATGAGATGTGGAATGGTGTACTCTATATGTTTTTTTATACTCTATGTGTTTTTATATGTAGCTCAACATGCTTGAATACCAAATGTTTTATTGTAGAACAGTTGGCATGTTTGCTGGTACCCTTAAAAAAAAAACCTGCACAATGTTGTCATGAGGTCAAAATGCATTAAAAAGTAAGAACCAACGCTTTGTATATATTTTTGACAGCGGTTTTCTTCTCAGTTTGGTCTTAGAAGCTGCCAAGTCAGACTCCTTGGAAGATCCTTGGGATATTTAATTCCGCACACTACCAAAATCCTGTGAACAGGGGAAACAATAAATAAATAATAATAATAATAACTTTTGCTTCCAACTTTCTAAGTTTAGCTGTAATAAAGCACACTTGGGTTTCAAATCAAAATGGATTTGCTGCAGAACAGGAATTGAGCCATTAGAATTAAAATCAACTTCTGTAAGCAGATTCTCCAAATGTACATAAAAGGCTGATTCCCATAAAATGTCCCAACCATTTGGTAATGGGTTTAGGGGGCACAGGATGACAGTGGCTCTTTCTCAGAATCTGCAATTTAATATGCAAAACTGTGCTTACTGAAAACATGTCTTTGTTAAAGAAAAATATTGTGAGATTTTGCTAGCTATTCTTGTTTTTCAATGTTTTCACATTGTGACTCTTGTGTGGGCCAGTAAGTGTGCCATCGAGATTAGCTGTGGTGACCTCTGGTTAAGATGGAACAATTGCAGTTGCACCAAACCCTGGGTTGAAAAATCACATTAAAATATATTTCAAGCAGTTGAGAATGCTGAATTATTGGAGACAAATTAGCCATGGTCTAGTCTTCGCAGAGATCCTCAATGGGGAATCAGTCAATAAACTGGGTGATTTATGGGAAGAACCTACATGTATGTACAGGTTCATCATCACACTAGCTATGAATTTTGAGTGTTTTTCATTCACCAAGAACTCGATCCCTGCATTTGTATTATTTTGGGTATTTTTCAATATTTTCTTAAGAGATAATAATCTTTACAACATTCTCCACTGAGAACATAGAAACTTGTAAGATCCAAAATATTTTCTAGGCCCACCAATTATATGTGGCTGAATTAAGATTTGGTCCCAGGTCAGCCACACTCAAAAGTTTGTGCTTTTCATCATTCTGTCAATATTGGACTTTTGTTTGAAAAATATAGTGTAGTCCTTTTTAAAATTCATGGCTAGATTGTTGGAAATAGAGTGGTTTGAAAATTTTCAACTTGAGTAAAATCTGCAATGAAAAAATTCAAGCCTTGAATTTATGCAATGTGAAAGCTTCAGAAAGACAAAGAAAGTTAGCCAGAATGATATTTCACATCTTTTTGTAATACATTATTTAAAGTCAGATCTATTCCAAAAAGTGAAGATACTGTCTACTTAGAAATGGATTGAGTACCCAAGTGCTTGCTAGTTCAGGCCTATCTACAGTCTACAACATACACTACCAGCTATTTCAGGGGCCTAACCATCATCTTGGCATTATCTTCCCTATTATTCAGAAATGTCTGTCAAAAAGTAAATACTAGGAATTTCTACAAATGGCAATAGTGTAGTTTTAATATCTATTGCATCCTATATTCTAGAAATGTAATCTTACATTACACCTTAAAATTGGGTGTAGCACATGAACTCTCCTTCAACCATGCAGAAAGTGAAAAATGTATATCATGAAAAACACTGCTGTCTGTAAGGGTTGATGAAGAGTTTTCAAAGGACTTTTGAATGCCCTAAAGAAATTTCTAAGCAGCACTAAAGCCTCAAGTAGGGAACATGTCAAAAATTTTATATTCTGAAAACAGACTTCAAAATTTTTCCGTGTTAGGTGTTATATATCTTGGATAATATTTGTTCATATAAAACTTAAGGAATCAGTAATGTATATGAAAATAATGATTAGGGAATAAATTTAACATGATGATACTTTCTGATGAGTTTGGCAGTATATCCTACTATAACTCAAATTATTTTAATTATTTTGTATTTCTTCTTAAAATACCTTAAACCTAGGGAGAAACATACATTTGCATGCAACCATACATACACACATTGAGGATTCAGTCTGCATATGATGGCAATAGATTGTTTGTTTGCTAGCATTCATATTTACATTTAATCACAAACACAATTGTAGGAAGAGGAAAGTAGTTCCTTGTGGAAAGAACATTTAGCTTAGGGTTTTGTAATAATGTTTGCCTATTTTCCTGCTTTGATGGCAGGGGAAGAAAATGCAATATATTGCCAATAAAAAAATGCTGCAGTTTTAAAAAGGCCAACTACTTAAGGTACTAAGTTTCTGATACATTAATATTTTCACTCTTTAAAAATCTGCTTCAAATGGGGCCAAATGAAAAACTGGAAGCCATTCTATGGTTTCACATAATTAAAAGAATTCCACAAATAATAGCCAATATTACAAGTGTGCCCTCAGGGAAATAGTATGATTTTACTTACTATAATTCTGATAATCAAAAGGGAAAAAAATTCTCTGAATTTTTCACTTATTGATGAGTTCTCTTCTCTCTCAAAATTTTTCTTTTCATGCGCTAGTTGTTACGTCAAGAATATGAGGATTAGTTCAACTTTTCCTTCGTGCTGGAGAGCTACTGTCACAGCTAAGCAGGTAGAGGAAGGAAGGGTTAGCTATTATAGTACAGGGTAAAAGCCCTCTTTCCAAGTTCCATTATTATTCATGATAGAATTTTTGCCTTTAAGTCTGGCTTATGAATGTATAACTCCCAAGTAATGTGTGGTAGAATTTGTGAAGGGTAGGGATGTAAAAAAGAAAGGATCTAGGACTTAATGCAGATGTTTAGGTGTACTTTTTAACTGTGTTCTATTGGCTGTTTTAAAATTTAACGGTATGTGTTAGTCTCTGCATAAACATTTTTACAATGAAATGATTATTTAAGATAGATTTAATTTGGAATAACTGAAAATGGGGAAAAAAGAAAGTACAGAAAGGATGACACATCAAGTTCTGAAGTATCACTTTAGTTTTATAAGCACTCAGTTCTCAATAAATTTCTGAAACATTTAAAAGGCACCTTTCTTTGAAAATACAAGCATTATTCAGCTTTGTATAATTTAAAGATCTACCTAATATCCTTAATAGTTAATCAAATTTAATGAGATTGTTAAACTAATCAATATTTCTTTTATGGACACATGTTTCACTTGATCTCCAAAGGTAATTCTCTAAGGAGGTAGAAAAAAAAATATTTACTGGAAAATGAAGTATAGTAAAAGCACTAGAAGCCTACCTCCAGTTGTGCATTAAGCTTCTTTTTTAGATTTCTGATTGCTGATGCTAATGTATACTAATGGAACACTGGAGCTAATTTATTATACTTTCAGAATCAATATTTTCTCTTAGATGGTCAGACCTAAGCGGTACAGCAGTTTTCCACAGTTTCTGTGATTGGGTGTGAACTGTCTGTTGTGTCTGAAAGTGCTGGTCCAGTGTATACTCAATGGAGGATGTGCTGTTTGAAGCACTTGCTCTTTGTGAGTTTGCAGTGTGTTCTCCACTATTCTCACATACCCTCTCTGCTGGTTGCTTGCCCCTTTGCCCTATTCAATTCCTATTTCTTTGTTTTTCAAACTGCAGAAGCTTCGGTTTTCATTCTGCTCAGACAAAGGTGATTTGCTCACACCTTAGACCTCACCATTACTGATACATGGACCTAATCCTGATCCACCTCTGTTAGTGAGGTCCTGCCCTTCACCTAAATCTGATGTTTATCCTCAGCACCCTTTCTGTTGTCTGGTCTCTTGTCTGGTTTCCTGCCTTCCTCCAAACCCCTGTATTTTCCTGTTTTCTTCTATTCTTGATCTTCCTTTCAGACAGCCTCAACATCCTACTTGCAATGATGCAAAAATGTCATGTCTGCTTAGGCTGTTTTCATTCCTATAGATTTGGGAGACTTTGACTTCTGGGCCACCAAAAATTGCTTGAGAAGGCAGCAATGAATTGTAACAACCTCTGCTTTTTTGTCTCACCTGGATTGTTAATGCTTTATCCAAGTGGCTCCTCCATGAATCATTAGTTGGTGCCATCCTGAACCCCAACAAGGATTTGTCTCACAACACAAGTTTCAGTTCTTGATTCACGCTCTCAGTAGATCCGCTCATATCTGACCCAACACCCGTAATTTTGTTTATGTTTCATCGGCAGTCATTCATATGCCATCTCTTCCTTTCTGTTTGTGAGAAAGAAGTGTCCTTTTTGGTTGTCAAAAGACATCCTTCCTTGCTGGTGTTTGATTTCATTTTGTATTGCATCTTTATTATTTGGGTCAGTAAATGGTCCCTTCATTTTGTAATTTTCAAAACTGTTCTCAGGTGATCTTCCCTCACGACTCCCTCCCTCAACTTTTTTATTCAAGCTTGTCACATCCCCAAGCTACTGCCTTATTTCTTTCCTCCTTCTCTTGTGTCAAACACACTTGGTGTTTTTGGCTGCTGTTGAACAATCTTTTTCCCCCAGTGATGCTATGTTCTGATTTCATAGCATGGATATAGCTAATACTTTTGGAATTTCTACTTCCTCTTATTTTCTGCTTCTCTTTTTTGACTGTTCGTGTACTGTCTCCTTTAGCAGCTTTGTCAGTTCTCTTGATGGCAAATTCTCAAGTGTATGTGCATAGGCTCCAATGCTACACTCAGTTCCAGATTTTCATTCTCGGTGTAGCTTGGTCAATTGTACAACAGCGTTTCCAGCATCTCTACCAACATGCATAAAATGAAATTCACTTCAACAATACATCTTTTAATTCTGCTAACTGCAGCACCATAATCCCGGTCATCCACTATGGAAACTTTGGAATCTTCTGAATCTTGCTTCCCGTCAACCCTTTTGGCTTCCAGTCAGCTTCCAGTAGGTTCTACATCTCTGCCAGGTTCTCTTGACCCTTCTGATGAAAACATTATAGCAAGGTGTCAGGGTCTGTAATAGAATCATTGCATAATCTCTCTGTACACTGTGATACCACTAAAACCCTCACTGATACCCTGTTGCCTGTCATACTAAACCAAACAGTGGTAATCAATGTCACACTCCAAACAGTGGTAATCAATGACTCAGACTTTAGTCTTTCCTGCTCTAATGTTACCATCCACTATATCACTTTTACACCATGTGGTAACATTGGAAACCCACTAGAAGCTCCAGGCTCCTGGGTTTGACCAGGCTCGGTCCCTGTGTTTGTAGCCATTTTTGGAACGAACCAATGAATGGAAGTTCTCTGTGTGTGTATGTGTGTGTGTACACCCATTTGTTTCCACAGCAATATTGTCAGTTGTACATGTGCTGTAGTTTGTAACAGCAGTCTCTGTTGTTTAATGATGTAATGATTCTCTGAAGTAAACTGGTGGAAACTAGCTATTCACAATTAAATAAATTATTGTGTTGCACTTTCTGTGTGCTGTTGTACACTTTCCTTATCACACTCTTGACATCATTTCAATTTAGTACGAAAAATGGTTTATGAGATTTAGGTATTACTGCATTCCTGTGCGGAAGCAGAAGGTCATGGAGATAAAGTCTGCACAGCCAGGGAATAATTGGACTGGGATCAAGGTGAAGCTCTAAGACAAAGAAATCTTTCCTTTTTAGCCCTCTCACCAGTTTCTGTACCTTTCCCAGTGTTCTGCCCAGAGCTACCTCCATTCCTCTCCCCATGACTCTACATAACTTCTACTGTTTATTTGCAGTAACATGTAAGGCTAGGATAAAACAGTTTTATCATTTGTAACAAAATTAATTAGAAATGCATTATTTTATAACTACCAAATTATAACTCATAATAAATGTTTTAATAAAATGATGAATAGCATGATATTTTACATTAAATATCTGATGAAACATGGTGAATATATCATGCTTTCAGGGTTTATGTAAGATAATTCCAGTACTTTCAGTCACAGGACTTTAAGTCGCATATTATTTATCAGAATTATTTCACTTATTAATCTGGGGATTCAACTCTATCTTTAAAATGCTTAAAACTTTCTTAAATGGAAGCAAAGCTTGCCAAAATAGTATTATGTCTGGAAAACTTGAAATTGCAGTTGTAGAGCTTTTGCAGGTGAATCATGTGTTTATAGCCAGTTATTCCCCTCCCATACCCATTTAGCACCAGGCTCACAGATGGCAGAATGAGTGATTGTTCCGTAGGTCAAGATTTATTAATTTCTTCAATCTCCAGTGAATAAAGGAAATGCCAGTAATGCTGCTCTCAGCGGTTCTTGACATGATCATGCCTGTTTGAAGAGTAGCTGCTCATGGTCAGGCTCTTACCCCATCAGTGATGCAGCCCAAATCTACCTCCACCTTCCCCAAATCCCATCAGCAATGCAACACTATCAGCGTCTAGGGTATTCTAAATCATTTTGTTTTCTTTTTTCTTTATTATTGTTTAATTATTATTTTACATGGTACAGTTTTGTAGGTATAGAGGTTCCCTGCTCCACCTTCAGTTCCTCCCTCCCCTTATTAAATTTGCCCACATTTACTTGTAGATATTCAAGAAATGAAGGTCTTGAACTACTACTAAGCATTACTTTATACTTTATTTGGAAAAGGCAACAATAATGCCTCAGTGTCTACACTATGAAACAGGCATGCCTTTGTATAAATAATCCTGCTTACCTAGTGTCTAACTGCTTCCCAGAAGTAGAGGGAACTAATCATCTAGTATTTTTAGAAATGATAATACAGAAAATAGAAGTAACTTCTGACACTTAGACAAAGTGGAATCCCATCTCCACTCCTAAAACAAACGAAGGGGAAAAAAGCACGTATGCTTTTCAATTGTAGAGTTCCAGTTGTCTGAGTTACATTGGAAGTCTTGCTTTCAGGATTACAAACCTGAGACTAAGCAGGGACCTCTCTGAGTGCTCCAGACTGTTTTAGTGATCACTTATTTTCAAGATGTAAATTTCTCCTCCCATAAATTAGCATGCTATGTTCTCACTACCTATCCTTATCTCTTGTGTTCTTTCTCCACTTCCTTATCAAAAAGAAAGCAAAACAAAGTCTATGTAGAAGAAACACTGCCTACGGTTAGGTTTTGCCATGCTTTACCATATAGCAAAAAGTTGCAATAGGCTTAGGGCCAAAATCCTAAATGGCACCAAAGATAAATTTCTCTATTATCTTGAGAATGGAACACCATTCTGTCTTCTTACCTTTCAAATTCTAATTTAAGTTGTAGAGGCAGGATTTCTTTCAGGAATTTTTGTCCTTGATCAATATGTGGGATCAAGTTTCTCCCTTCAACCTAGGAGCGTGAGGGCATCAAAAGAGGGAGCCTCGGAAATGTTAGTAGCATTAACAAATGAGCTGGTCATACAGGGCCAAGGAGCTAAATATGGCTATGAGCTCTTTAATAAACCACTATGTGATGCATTAAAAGAAATTAAATTACATCACTCCCATTAATTGACAAAGCAATTAGCAAGCTGTCTACAAAACCCAAAGTAGCTAAACATTATAAATTCTGGCACCATCTACTGGCTGGAGGAGTTTTTTGTATTTTCATTTTTTAACTACAAGGTTAATTTACATTGTTATTTCTCCAACAGTAATCAGGCATCTGTCCTGGCGACTTTCCCATCTTTGCTTTGCCTTCTTGATCGTCAATTATTCTGGTTCAGAAACCAGAAGGAAATTTTGGTGTTAGTAAGCTTCTCAGAATGGAATAAAGAAAACATTTCCCCACATTCCCTCAGTATTTAGCATCCACACGAACAGCAATTTCAATATTTACCCAGAGACAGACGAAATAATGAGCCACGCAAGTCTGTACCATGCACATATTTCAGCAATGACCATAAAAAGACATCACACTTATCATATTCGGCTGCGTTCCCAAAATACATTTTTTTTTATGACAGAAGACAAATTAGATCGTCACACTGCGTGGTGATGGGACCCTTCTTTCTACAAGAGTTTGATTAACTGCCTTTGACCCATGTCATTGACCACAGAAAGGAGAGAAAGAACATAAATAAATTCTGTGTTTTATAAATACACTACAAAATGTGGGCTTTTCCAGGAATCCAGCACAAGCATCTGTGTGGTCTATGCTCCTTTGTTTGGTCTTGTTCCTCACATGACAGGGCTTCCGGGATAAGGACACAAGGAGCGAAAGAAAGATGCTACCCCCAGACCTCTGGCCTGAGCTGCAAATGGAAGAAAATGATAGGAGATGAAAACATGGAAAGCTGTGGAGTAATTGAAGACAAAATCTGTGACCTAAACCGTGCAACTATGACAAGGGCATATCACATTATATATGAAAGATGATTTCTCTCTATCCCCAGTGAGTGAAATATCTCTTGAAGCACATTTTCAAACTTATTCAAATCATAAAATTCTGTACTGGGACATGAATAATTTTGACATTACCTTCATGCATTAACATTTGGGCCTTCTGCTACCACTACTCTGACCCAAAATAAAACAAAACAAAAAGCCATTGATTAGAAGGAATATTTTGACCAAAGTCTCGCTGTGATCACCCTAGAAGATCCCCTTCACTCTCTGCAGAAAACAAAACAAATAAAAAGGCTGCAATGCAGTAGATTACGACTTCATCCTCCCCACATCCCATATCACTCTTTGCTTAAATCCTGATCTCATTTTATATTGTTGTCTTAACAGTGGAGACAAAATCGCAGTGAATATCAGTAATTATATTCATGGTTACAGTGATGCATTTTAAGAGACAATACAAGATTTTTTTTTCTGTCTTGACTATTTTAGTAACTATGTACAATTTTATACTTGCTTTCTTCAACTAGTATAATATAAAATCTGCATCTACCAGTTTTCTGAAGCTCAGATTTTATATTTCTCAAGGAAACTTCATCAAAATGAATTACTGTTATGAATTCTGAGATAAATTTCTGATATCCCTATGCTGATGCATTTATTTAGGGGGAAATGGATTTCTACATGTTGATTTCTTGGACATGATATACACCTCAGTCATCACTCACTATGCTGAAACTTTATTGCAAATGTGAACTGCCCTTTGACGAGAAAAGATGACCAGGACTGTTCCAATCCCTGTAAAGATGGTGTTTGCATCCAGTGTGTTGTTATCTCTATGGTTAAGTCAAGAGAGGAGGGGTTTGAGAGTATTCCAGCTGATCTGCCAGCACAAGCTTCATGACAATAGACACATTGCAATTTGTATACCTTTGAAATGAGAGAAGCAAATAGTAAGTTAGAGAATTTCTGTGAAGATAAATCAACTTTACTCATCGTATGTCATACTCTGCTCAATTACCAAATAGTAATGGATATAGGAAATGTTTAATAAATTGATGTTAAAGTGCAAGTCTCACTTAATGAATAGCTAGCCATCCTGATGACGAGGGCAGAGTACTGCCCTCAGAGTATAATCCTGGGGCTCCACTTCAGACTCATATCTGTTGTGATATGTGAATATGCAGGAGAATGTGATTGTGAATGTGTTGGGTACTGATGGCACTGGCCTACATAGATACAGGAATTCTGGGCCTTTTCTGACCCTCTTTTATACTTTAGTCATATCGGTGCTGTATATATATTTTTTGCAAGTGTCCACAGGACAGGATCAGAAAGCAGTCCCTGTACAGATCAGCAGTCCTGAAGAAGGAGTCTCTGGACACAAAACCTAGCCAGTAGCATTTGATATTGCTGGTCTTCTGTCTATACTGAGCCTTACCCAAGAAAGGACACGGCCCCACTAGCATACCTATTGCACTTCACAGTGGTTTGTAAGTTTGATTGGCATTCTTCATAAGTGAGTTAAAACCAGATGCAGAGAGGTGAGTTGATATGCTCACAATGTGAGGCTAATTGATGAGGGAGCCAGGATGCTCAACACTTCTTGTTTTTTGTTTTTGTTTTGTTTTGTTTTTGGCACATGACCTTGCCCTTCTTTAAGCTATGGCTGCTGCTACTGTGCTGCAGCAAAGCTTGCAAAGTGGACACACACCTCTGAAAAATAGTGGCATGGCTTCATTGCCCTCATATTGTGGTGACCAGGGTGAAAGACTCTTATTCATTTGAGTCTCTAGTGAATGGCAGATTTCATTTGAATTGTATCTCATTTCATCTTAACAGCAAGTTGACGTCTGAACACTAACTATGTGTTTCAGATGAGGGAAAAAACTTTGAAGGGGCTTACCCCACCTCAAAAGCAGGAGCCAAGGATTTCAGACACCTCTGCATTTGTTCATTATGCCATTTTTGTGTGTTCAGAACTAAAACCTTTCTTCTTGTGTATGTGAAGAACGCTTCAAGGATTTCCATAAGGGTGGCCATAGTTTGGGAAGCTTCTGAAAGAAAAGCTGAGGTGATCAAGGCTGGTGGAGGATCCTGAGAGGAAATCAGGCAGTGCAATGGGATGCTTTGAAGACAATCTTTTTGTGTATCTTGTATGGCTGTTTGTGGAGGGGAGCTGTAGCCACGATCCAACTGTTGGATGTACTGTGACCAAATCACTGATTCTGAGGCCTCGTGTCAGATCAGAAGAATATGGGTGTGATCTGAGGGTGTTGGGTGAGACAAGTGCAGGATGCTGTGCTCTGCTTTCTTTGACATGGTTAGGAGGAGATCTGATTCTTTCCATCCTGGCTGGAGCATCTGGACTTGAGATACAAGTTCATCTTATCCCCATGTATCCCCACTATCTCTGTATGGAAGAGAAACCTGAATCTTCAGCAAACCTAAGACAACAGCAGAAATTGAGCATTACAGAGGAAAAAAACAAAGTGGCAGCAGTACCACAAAGGGAAAGGATTCAGCATTGAGTGGTTTGGGGGCATTTTTGCTGTGGGGCGCTCCCACATACCTACACACAAATGTTCACCCACTGATGCACATGCTCAGTCTATCTGGATCCACAGAGTCTATGCCTTTGGGAGCCTGGCTTCCTCAGAGCAAATTTGTGCTGGCCTTTTCCCTTTGGAGGAGTCCCACAGCCCAATTCCTGCCTTTGAGTGGTAAGGATGCATTAATTTAGTCATTTGGGTAACTAAGATGAGCAACCTTTTGTATGTCAAGGGCTTTTGAGCATTCATAACACCATTTACAGGTCGTATAAAATTATCAATCTAAAAATTAGTCTGTTGCAGGATTGCCTTGCCAGGGCTACACCATAAGCCCCGGGGGGCAGGCAGTCTCCATTCTTGCAGCATAGTAATCCTGAAATTCACTCAGTAATGTGTGCTTCTTTTGTAGTTTTCTCATGTATTTTAGACAGAGTAGAAATGCAAGGTGTGGGTTCATTCTATGTGACTTCCAATATTTGGTTGAAGAAGGTAATGTTTAGATTTTTTTGGTAATGCTCATAAGTATAAAATAAAAAATGTTTGCATCAAAGTAAGCTTAAGTTTTAATTTCATTTCCCACAAAATTTTTTAAGGTACCCTCATTTAAAGTTTTAGTATATTGGCCTGTCAAATATTTATAAATTCAGTTTTTTTTCCCTCACAATATCTTTTGAGATTTTTAGAAGTCATGGTAGGAAATTTTCTAACTCTGGATTATTTAACATACCAGATTAAATTAGGAATTTTTAAATGAATTTTAATATATATAATTTATTTGTAATTAATGCATCATTGTACACATTCATGGGGCACAGTGCAATGTTCCAGTGCAACATGTAACGGTCAGACTAGGGTAATTAACACAAGCATCTCTACACTCCTGAAAATTAGGAATTTTTGTTGAAATTTTTCAACAATTGTTAGAGCATCAAAACAGCTGCTCTGCAGCGCCTTGCACACTTCCACGCACATAGCATTGCTAACTGATATCTGATTAATTGGAGAATCCCTCCATCTTCATTATCCTGAGGGTGAACTGAAGGACCAGGAAGGGTTTTTCCAACACAATAATTTATTGATTAAAAAAAAAGCTGCTTTCACAATAATCAAAATTGTGTCCAGCTCTTACTGACAGACACCCACTGCCTGCTTTATCCACAGTAAGATATTCTCAAATAACGACCCAAAAGTGTCTTTTCTGTTTCCTCCATTCTATTAGCAAGGGAAGGGAGATTTTGGGAAATGAAGAAACTTATCCAAAGGCACCAAACTTATGAGTGGCAGAACTGTATCTATCACTCATGCCATTAACCTCCACATCCTATCATGTTCACAGAATGGAGATCTGCATTTGGCCCTGTTATTAGACATTTTAGTTGCATCATGAACTCTGAAAAGTCCATGCCTAGGGTCTCAAAATGTAATGAGAAGCCAAATCCCAATATCCAAACCAGAACCTAAGGCTGGCAGGCACTCCATTTGGTGCCAGGGGAGCAGACCAGGAGACTCGAGCTTTTGTGTTCATACAAAGAAGGCAGATGTGTGTGATATAGGAAAAGAGATGATGCTTGCAGGATATTCCAAGTGTTGCAACCATGTGGAAATGGTAAGACCATTGATCTCCCTATTTCTGGAGGACACCAGTATGTTTGCTTGTGTCTGTGCGTGTGTGAGCTTGCTCTTCCTCTCTTGGTTCTTTTCCCTCGCCACTCTCTCCCTCTCCTCTCATATTCACACATACACTTACATAGGAGAGCACAAGGCCTAGAAAGCTTGGCTTCTGCCTTTGCACAAGGCTTTGTTTCCTTCCTTCTCTTCCCACAGTCAGAAACAAACCTAACACCAGGATAATTTAGAGCCTCAGTGATGTAAGCAGGAGGCTCGGGGATTCCAATCCTTATATTTACTGCCACTTAACCTTTATCCCACTGCCTCACCCCCAGCTAACAAGAGGCCATTTTTCTCTGTATCTAAGGGAGTACTTTGTTCTAGAAAGGACAGCTCCTGTCACCTCCTGGTAAAAAAGTCCAAGTGTCTCCGGGGGGCCTGGTGGGAACTCTGAAGCTCAGTATCCATAGCATATGTATTAGGCTCTGGCATCTGGGCACAGAGCCCTGTGCTCCTGGCTCGGCCATCCAGCAGCCTCTGGCTTGGAGATCAAGTTCAGTGTATGGCCAGGTACCATTAACTGTGTTTGTTCGTTCACCAAAGAGTTTTCAATGGGGGCTTTATGGCTCTGTTTTCATCTTCTCTGTACCTGTTTACCAGAATCTTGGGGCTCTCCTCCCACCTTTTGAATTCTTTGCTGGGATCTCATGGTGACTGAGCTTGCCTGGCCTCAGTGGAGCCTGGATTGCTGCCTGTGTCCTCACTGGCCCCATGAGCAGACCTCAGTTGTGCCTGTTGTCCCACAGCCTAGGCAACCCTGTGCCTCCTCCAGGAGGGATGTGTTCAGAGCAAACACAATGCTTGTTTGTGCCAGTTGCCCTCACATGCTTACACTCTTCAAATGTGGTTGATTCAGTGGGCCAATAGTGAGACAATCATCCTCCTGAAGTTGGCAATGCAGAACTGCATGCATCAAGCAGAGACAAGTCACAATGTCAGAGTTTTTGATAAAGGTAAATGAGGAATGTCATGTGGCTTTGATCTGCCATGGGATTGGGTACCTTATCATACTTTCTACACTGAGCTTGTCTCACTGCTGCATGCAGTGCGCATGCGCCCATGCGCGCGTGCGCACACATACACACAGAATAAGGTGTGTACTTCTTACAGGCAGCTTAGAACAGAGTCAGAAATGCTGCTCAAAATCATACTGCAACTTTTTGTTAAGATCCATTTTATTGGTTCAGCACCATTCCATAACAGGTTCAGCCTCCACCTCCAATCACCCTGTTTCAAATCTTGGCTGCTCCACTTCTGATACAGCTCAGTGCTAAGGCCTGGGAAACCAGCAGGTCCTGAGAAAGGAAGTCTTTAGGTTGTTGCACCCATGTGAGAGACCTGAAAAAAGCTTCTAGTTTCTGGCTTCAGACCAACCCAGCTCTAGCAGTTGTGGCCATTGGGGATTGAACCAGTGCATGGAAGATAATTTTTTCTCTTTCTGTAATTGTGTTTCCAACAAAAATAAATAAATCTTTTAAAAGGATTTGCTTTATTTGTTTGACAGACAGAACTAAAAAGAGAGAGAGAAAAGTTTTATGTGCTGGTTTATTACCAAAGGCCACAATGGCCAGGGCTGGGCCAGGCTGAAGCCAGGAGCCAGGAACTATATCTCCTGCGTGGGTGAGAGGGACCCAGGTATTAGAGCCAACTTCCACTGCTTTCCAAGGCACATTAACAGGGAACTGGATAAGCTTACCTTACTATTCCACAATGCTGGACCCCATCCCTCAGCTTCATGGGTCACTTCACAGGAGAGTGACCATGGGACTTGTCTGCATGGGTTTTCCTTTGTAGACAGAAATATAAATTCCTTCTATGTCACTCTCTGAAGAGTTTGCTCCATTGCTGTCTTCTGAGCCCTTGGAGACACAGGTCCAAGTCCCAAGGCACACTGTGTGATGAAAGGCAGCCCCACAGCATCCTAGGGCAGCTGTTTGTGGGAGAAGTGGGGAGTTGGCCAGGTCCTGCAGGGCTTAAATTTATGTTTGTGGAGACCTAAGGTAAAGCAAGAGCAAATATGTTGTTATGCCCTCATTCTACTGCTGGTCTGGGAGGAATGGGATCCTGTACATGACCATGCAAGCAGTAAGGTGAAAGCCCTCCCTGTGGGCACCCAGTGTCTTCCTTTTTTTTTGTCTGGTAGGCAAGGCTACTGCTCAAATCTTATGTCCACCTGTGTGTGGGACCACTCATGAAGGAGGATAGATGATCACACTTTAAAACAACAGATGCGTTCTGTAAAACTTTGACTAGACTTTCTATAAACAGGAGTCTGCTAAAAAATATTATGGGCCAAAAATATGAATAAGAACTTTATAGTAAATAGTACTGCAGAATCTCTGTTTAATTTCCCAAGTGTGACAGTGACCTTAAGACATACATAAGAGTAAATACTAGAGAGAGAGAATCAGTATATCTAACTCTCAAATTGTTCAACAAAAAAATGTTACATGACCTGTACGTGTACATACACACCCTCATATAGACTGAAAAAACAAAGTAATTGTGTCAATTACTAATGCTTGGTGATGGTTATTCATGTATCTGCTCAGCATTTTTCATATGACTTTTGCAGCTTTTCTGAAGATGTGAATTCTTTAGACTATTGGAGAGGGAAAGGATGAAAACACTAAAGAGATCAAGGGGCCAGTCAGGAAGCAAGGCTGACGTGTGAGACATTGTTGGACAGCTTTAGTCTCAATGTGTATAAAAGACATAGAGGGGAAGGATTGAGTTGGGACACATGGGATAACTTGGACCGGGTGGAGACTCTCACAGAGAAGAGGCGTGTCATAGGGAAGCAATGGGACTGAAGGATTACTGGAAGGTATAAGAAACCCGGGTTGCCTCACTTCTCGTTGCTTCCCCTTGGTCAGGCCTCTCTGAGGTCATACCCCTGGGCTGTCACACTGTGGACTCTGATCCTCCAGAGAGGGAATTTCCAATATCGAAATTGAAGATTTTATACAATGACCAACTTTATGCCTTGTCTCAACAATTCTCAGCATCCTAGGCTTTCATATCCCAGAAAGGCACCTTCAGGTTTGCATTATCTTTTCCTAAACCCATCAAGTAGCACGTCTCCATGTTAGATTGTTAGAAACGTGCTATGATTGCCATGGCACCGGAGAACCTTTGCTAAATTTAGCTTTGTTGCTAATTAGGAACAGAGAACGTGTTAAGCTTGAGGCTTAAAAACAGAATTTGGCATGATACCAAATTGCGGAATCAAGTCGTCATTTCAGGCTGGTGGAAAATCTGAGGCTGAATTACCTTGGTGGTTGACCTCTTGTGTTGTCATTTTAGTCTCCCAGGCCTTCTCGTCAGGCCAGATATTTATACACACAAGCACACACACACGCACACACACACACACACACACACACACGCACACGCACATCATTATGGAGTGTCTTGCTCATCCTCCAGAATTCCTCCACTGCTTCCCTTTGTGAATGAAAAGGCTGTGAAGCCTAGGGGATAGAACAGGGTTAAAAAAGTGTTTGTGTTGACTTTGCATGGGAAGCTATTATTGTATGGAGTACCGTGGATAATGACATGCCATACCCATTGAGAAGTGGGCCATTGGCTGCATTCTTAGTGACATTACTGCAAGAGTTACATTATTCCTGTTGCCATATTTACATCGCTTTAGATCCAGACACTGACTGCAATGACAATAGCTACACTCATCCTCTAATCCAAGCATAAAGTGGGTCTTTCAAGTCAGGCTTGAGGCATGTACACAGCTGTATCTAAATGCAACAGTGCTGCTAGTATTTAAAGAAAAAAGGCAGCAGTGCCTGAGATATTTGTCACTCGACAGTCTCTAATGTTTAACCAAAATAACATGAAAAGGGTTTTGTTTTCATCTCATGTGTACTTCCCCAGGGCAGCAGGGGGGCTCACGGAGCTGTCAGCCTCTGCCCTTTCTCCCTCTTTTCCACAGGCCTCATCATGCAAGGCTGGCGCGTTGGACATGGTGATGGTAAAACTAATTAGGAAAATGAAATAGAATAAAGAGAAAAAGAAATGCTAGAAAAGTAGGATATAGAGTAAAAAGAGTTGCTGCTGTTGCCTTGATCGGCTTCCTTCCAGGGCAGTAGCTCTTCTGGGCACTCCAGTACTTGTATTCCTTTGCCCGAGTACGTTGCTGCCCAGGTTTGATACTGGTTCCTGGCCCCCACTGCAACACAGCCATCCCAACAGATTTTGAACTGCTGGTGCCAGAGCAAGGAAAAGGCAGTGTGCTGAAGCCAGGCATGCCACTAGAACGCTGTTCTCCCTCCTGCCTACGGAGGAGTGTTTATCATAAAGGAAGAAAACAGTAATAGCCCAGAACTGTCTGTTTGTTCAACTCCAACTTGAATGATACCAAAGATTAAATCTTGGTTTCCAATTGTTTCATGCCAATGCTGTTATATTTAAGGTCCAAATATGTGCACCATATGTCATCCTGTAGCTTGACAATTACCTCAACAGGCAGTGTCAGACAGATGGTAAACATTACTACCAGGCATACGTACATTTAGAATTAGACATTTAAATAAATTCAGCCCTGTCTTAAGCTTATTAAAAGAATTTGGGTCTGTAAAACCATTTTGGGCATCTGCATATGCTAAAGTGTCTCATGCATCCTGAACAGATTCCGTTTGATTCGAGTACCTTCCAGCTACAGATGGCAAGTGGCATGCGTTGTCTGTGAGCTCTGTACCTGCAGTTAGGCCAATAATAGCAATTAAGCCTAATGTAGAAAGAGGTAAACTTCAGCTTTTAATATCACAGCCACACATTTCTACCCATTAAATGACAGAAAATCCTCTACAGAGAACATCAGCAACCTTTCATGAAAGCCCCTAACTTCAGAGAGAGACATTCGAAAGCTAGAAAGGTACCTGCCTCAGGACCAAGTCAAAATCTCTCTGGTTTAAACCTCAGGCTAAAGGAAGCTTTGGACATGAATCTCTCCAACTGAAAATAAGGGTTAGCATTCCATGGGAGAATTGAAAAAAGGCTTCAGATGAATGTGGTTTAAGTTTTCCCACACTTTTCCCCCCTTCCAAATTATATAAAAGCCCTCTTTACCCTATTTTCTTCCCGAGAGGGGGGGCTGAATGCTATTTGGATTTACAAAAAGGTTCAGTAAGGTGTGTGATAAGAAATTAAATAAAGCCAGGGAATGATGTCCTAGAGTTTGATTAAGTTGAAAGTGTAGGCAATGCTGTATTTTAAGAGGGCGGCCCCACAGAGCGGTTTGATCTTTTGAAGGATCGTGTGTACTGCCGTTATACATAACCCACAACCAGCATTATTTCTCTGCTTAGAACAGTTTCTTTGGTCAAATTTTTAAAAGAAACTTCAATCCATGTGTGTAGTACTTTATGTATCATTGATGTTCAATATTAGGAATCAAAGAAGAATGGAAGAGAGAACTGAAGGCAAGGAGTTATGAGGCAAATGAATAGTTTACTTTTTCTTAACTCCTAAAAATTATCTATTTTGAAGGGGCAAAAAGGCGGAGAGACACACTGAGAGAACTCTCATCCTCTGATTCACTTCCCAAATTCCCGTAACAGCTGTGGCTGGATTGGGCCAAAGCCAGGAGTTGGGAACACAGTCCAGTTTTCCCATATGACTGGCAAGAACCCAACTACTTGAGCCAGTACTGCTGCTTCCCAGGATCTGCAGTAGCAGAAGCTGGAGTCCTGAGTCAGATATTCCAATTAAACAGGAAGCGGATGCTTTAAGCACTAGGTTAAGTATATGCCCTGAGTGTTTGATTTCCAACTGTATGTATAATCTGAAAAACCTTACGTGTTTAACTACTGAGATAAAGAAAGATCCTAAGAGTTATCTGCTTTTAATCACTAGTATCTTTTTATCATTCGGTTAAACACATAAGTTCTGATTTAGCTACTGCGAGTTCAAATCCTGGCTCCACCTCTTACCAGTTGTTGGCTGTTATCACATTTCTTGACTTTTCCATATCTTGATTTTCTCTTCTGTAAAAGAGGGATAATGATCATCTCTCATGAAGATTAAATAATGTATTTCTTATGCTGAGGCATAGTCCCTGGTGCTGTATGTCTGCTGTTATTTTTATTTGGAGAGGTAAAGCTGAAACTGAGTGTTTTTCTTTCTAACAGAGCCTTATTGCCAGTACAGCTTTCCTCCTCCTCAACTTTTCATTCTGGATGGCTTCTGGCTTGTGCTGAGGGAATCGTCTCAGCATGTGCTTTTGGTAATGCTTCCACACCCTTGCATTTAACAGCAGGTCAAACTTTCAGAGCCGCAGGCTTCTTTGAGTGGGTGCATGAGGAGACTTGTGTTAAATCTTTGTACACCTATGTGTTTCTGTGTGCCTGTGTTAATAAAAGTAGAATCTCAAGACCATTCACAGCAGCGAAATGGAGGCCTTTGTTCTGACTGTTCACAGGAACCTCAGAAACAAATGGAATGATTTTCAGAAGAGCACATTTGTCAGTTCTGTTTAATTTCTGCTTAATAAAGAAAGCTTGGTCTAGCAGCCTAATTATTAATTTTTAGTCTATTCTGCTATTGCTCCTGTTGCAGCAGCTTATTGGATGTATTTACAAATTCCCCTGTATTATCCATAGCCTAATCGGTAATCCAGGTTCCCTCATATGGCATTTACAGCCTCCACATAATACTGAAATAACAGGCCTGGTGTGATAGCTCAGTGGCTAAAACTTGCCTTGCACGTGCTGAATCCCACTGTTAACTTCCCATTGGCTTGCTGCTTGAGGCCTTGGAAAGCAGTGGAGGGTAACCCCGTACTTTAGGACTTTGCAGTTTATGGGAGACCTGCAGGAGGCTCCTGGCTCCTGGCTTCGGATCTGCTCAGCTCCATCGTTTGCAGCCAGTTTGGGAATGAACCAGTGGACAGAGGATCTTTCTCTCTGTTTTTCCTCTCTGTATAGCTGCCTTTCCAATGAAAATAAAGTCTTTGTTTAAAAAAATGAAAAAAACTCTAATATGTATCCAGGAATGGGTATCTTCCATTCCTAAACATTGTGGACACTTCCCTACCTCTACACCTTTGCTCATATCATTCACTTGGAAATGCCTCTCTGTTTTTTGAAATTAGGACATAAATTTGGTTTTGCTAAGATGCAGTTTAATACTTTGGGCTCACTTGTTGCTTAGCTCTCTGGTTCTCAGAGCATTATTCCCCTGAACTATGCTATCAGTGTCACCAAGGACCTGGTGAGAAATGTAAATGTTCAAGCCTTATATAAACTAAATAAAAAAACTCTGGACATGGGACCCTGCAATGTGTGCCCTCCAGTGATTCCAATGCATGTTGAAGATGGAAAAACGTTGCCTTAGTCTATGTTTTTAAATGTGTTGCTCTCGTCTTTGGTGATATAATGTAGGAACACATTTGTCTATAACCCTTGTGCCTTAGTGATTACTAGAGGCATTTTTTTTCCATAAATGTTTTTAGGAAATTAGGATTTTATAATCCAATTTTGTATCTCCCAACCTGATCTGATGTAGGTTCTCAAAACTCTGTGAAATCGATTCCAGTTACTATGTATTTGTTGGTTACTAAGTATGTACCAGTCTCCAGGGACTGGCACTTGCAAAAAGGAAAGAGAAATGCGTCATGGAATCTTGATCTGATGGAGTCTTTGAAGTAGCTGGAATCGCAAGACTTGCATAAAAAAGAGGGTTAGCAGAAAAAAATAGAGGTGAGCAGAGTGGAAAAGTACAGCTCACAGGAAATTGGGAGAAGACACTGTGAGCCAGCTTTAAGTTGGAGAGCTTCTTATAGACAAATAGTACCTGAGCTAAGCCTGGTGGGCAGAGGCTATCCACAGACCTAGAGGAGCAAAAATGCATTTCCTTGAGCGGGAGCAGGGAGACTCATCTACAAACCTTATGCCTCCTCTGACACCACCTTCTATATGGCATTTTGTTCTCAGGGGGCTGAATAATATCCATAAATACTTTATTTTTATGACTCAGATTGATATGATATTAACACTTTGCTAGAGTTAACCAAGTACATTATAATACACTTTATGAGAACAAATCTGGTTGTTTAATAAATAGGCATTCGCAAGCATCACCTTCTGTATTAATGCCAGCATGGACACCTTCTAATTCCCTTGATTCTACATGATGCCCACGAAACCACCTTTTCAATTACACACGTTGTTCTTTGAGTGCCTGCTTTGCAATGAAGTGTCTCTGTGCTTCAGAACTGCCAGGAGGGAGTGCCAGGGAGGATGTGGGGTTGTGTGAATCGCTTCTTCACCTTGTTGGGCATTTCTTTAGCATCAGTTTAAAGTATGTCTTTGTCTTGATCTCCGTGCACAAGAGTCTACTTCCAGTGTTTTTGTTTGCAGCTGTAGTTATGAAAAGTGCCTTAGATGCCATCTCACCTGATGTCCTCCTCTTTACAACTGAAAGGGCAGAACTGACAGACTGCACAGTTGGTTGGTAATCTACCTCTACCAAGCCCGTGTCTCACACTTTACACATCAGTTCCCATGACATTCCCTCTGTCAAATGACCTTCTAACTTGACATCATTGCCTCTCCCTTAATATAGCCCTTTGAAACATTGCATTTAAGACAATAGTGCTCATTTGTGATAAGATGGATACCCTGTAAGTTTTTTTTTTTTTTTTTGGTTACAGGGCAAAATGAGGGAGTAGTATAGGACTTCTACTTGGTTAATCTTAAAAAGAGATTTGAAGATGAACAGTCTAAGATTTCTGGCAAGTGGGAGGAAGAAACGATAAAATATGAGAATGGTTTCTGGTAGACCTCAGGTTGCACATGTCCTAAGTGACCACTGACTCTGAAATACGCATTGTGTCATTTAGGATTTTACTGCCTGTCCTGGCAAGGTGGCCTGCCTGGCCTCATACCAGTGCAAATTTTCTTATTCTTTTTAATTAACACTTGGTAGCTATATATCAATGGATATGGTGTGATATTTTCATACTGTTACATAATATTTAACGGCAATATCTCAGTAATTTGTATATTCAGCATCTCAAATATTTATTAGTTCCCTGGGAAAATGCAAAATGCTTTCTTCTGATTATTTTGAAATATACTATATACTAGTGTTAAATATTATGGGAAAATTTTACTAGTATTTGTAAAATTATTTAGCTTTATCAAGCCTTTAAGGATAGGCATATGCACTACTTTTTCCTATCTCGCCGTGATTTTAAGCTATGACTCAAATTTATCAGGCCTTGACTCAATGTGCTCCATACTTATATGCTAATATTGTTGCATATGACAACCATGTAGCAAGCTACAACCACAGTCCATTAGTTTCTTGACAGTACATCATGCAGTATCTAGCATCCAAGTTGTTGTACATTACAACTCCTGGAGGTCCCATAACATTATGATGTGCTACTCATCTCCTCCTTTGCATTCTTATATGGCACTCTCTTCATTCTGCAGAGCAGCAAGCAGTGGCTCAGGTTAATTGTCTTTATTGCTTTTGCAAGTGCATGGTAGTGCAAATATCCACACATCATTCACAAGATCCACACAGTTAAATTAGCAACCATACGCAGATTCATCAAGAAAAGAATATAGGTCAGAGATCAAAGATCTGTGCATTCCTAACAGATGAACAGAGCCCAGGAATAGGGGAGCATAAAGCACACAAACTTGTAGACCAGCAGCATTGGGAGACACTGACAATTCCAAGGCTCAGGAATATGCATCCTGTAGGCAGATGCGCTGAAGAGGAAGGGGAGGGAGAAGTGGCAAGGATTATTCTTAGAAGGCCTGGAGTACTGGGCAGCTTCCCAAACCGTAAACTTGAATTTCAGATGAACAAGACAAAAAGTTTCTTGCCAGAACTGGAATACAGGTGGAAAGCCGATTTGGGGAACACAACAGAAGCTCATATATCAAATGGGATCATGTGGCTTAATGGGATTGAAACCATTATGCTTGCTGAAATAAGCCAGTTTCAAAAAGACAATCATTTTATGTTTTTCCTTATTTGTAGTAACTAATATACAGAGTACAAAAGATATCAGGTAAGTGAGTGAAATTGACATGTTGGCATTTGATTATTGTTTCTATTTCTTGTCTTTACTCCTGGAAAAGTTCATTTCTCTTTCTTTCCTTCTTTCTTTCTTTCTTTCTTTCTTTCTTTCTTTCTTTCTTTCTTTCTTTCTTTCTTTCTTGTTGAATTCTTTATTTAGTGCAAGGGTAAGCTTGTGGTTGGTTATAAAGTGAGTTGGAAGTATGTAATTGCACAACTTCAAAAAAAAATAAAAATGGAAGCAGGAGAGAGGGTGAGAGAGAGTGATGGAGGAAAGAGGGGTAGGGTGTATCATTGTGTTCTTAAATTTGTATATATGGAATACATGAAATGTGCTCACTTTGAATAAATGAAATACTTAAAAGAAAGAACTGGAGGCTTCAGTGATTTTCTGCTGAGTGACTCAATGTTGAAGGATACTTCTTTTAATTTTTAAGTTTGAAGTTAGGATTAGAGCTAGAGTCTATGAAAGACCTTAGTCTATAGGTGGGAAGATTGTGTTCCCTGCAGGGCAGAGTGAAAACAGTGGGATCAGGAGCCAGAGTAGGCTCTGACAGAGAACTTCTCCATTGTCACTTTCTAGTGATGCATAAAACACTGTGTAATTACCACCAGGAGGTGGTGCATTCTAAAATGGCAATAGCTTCAGAAAAGGCAGAGGTGAATTCATGGATGAGAGACCCAGAGTGGACTATCAAGAGAAATATGGAAGATTGGAAGTACACACTTATCCTTGGATGGTTATCAGGGAATGACAGTTTTCTCCCTTGCAAAAAATGTCTCCATCATTTGAGATAGAACACTGGCAAGAAGGATTATACCTGCACCTCTGTATCTGTGATCTATATTCATATTATACTTTGATTCATATTATACTTTTCATCCCACTGTAACCACAGTAGCAGGTTTTACACTGGCTTTTCAAAAGTTCTCAAAGGCAAAGGTTATTCAGAGCGTTCACAGAAAATGCATATTCTGAAAGAAAGTATGCAAAAATTTTTAAAATGCATCAAATAAGTCTATATTTTAATTTCATGTTTGCATGAGTCTTTTAAAGTACCCCTGCATGGTAGGTATCCTCTTGACTTATGGCTTTTTCCCTGGCTGCTACCTAAGCATAAATAGTGATCCTTTAGACATCAAAATTACTCTTACTTCCTTCAAATCTTGGTTCATACATTGCCTTCATGCTCTGTTCTAGTTAATAACTAACCTCACCTATCCACATACCTAATATTCCTTTCACACTTGTCCATTTTAAATTGGCCCTTCATCCCATTGTCTAGAGATGTCCAACACTTTCATTCGGAGTCCATCTTTTGTTTAGAAGTAAGGATGCATGTTGCATTGTAACTTCACATCTGGATATGGTAGTCTCCGTTACTCCGTTACTATACATTCCGATTTGCATGATGGTTTCCTTATATTAGAGAGAACATATGGTATTTGTCTTTTTGGAATTGACTTATTTCACTGAGCATAATGGTCTTGAGTTAGGACCATCTAGTTGCAAATGGTATAATTTCATCCTTTTTAATGGCCGAATAATACTCTGTGGAGTAGATGATTGACTATTTGGCATTGTCTGTACCAGCAATGTCAGGGCACACTTAAATAGTAGACTAATGGAATTGTGATTCCTTAAGAAGAAATGTATTGTTGTGACAACATGGGAAAAATCAATTGGGGAGTGGATTGGGGGCATGAGAATCCCAGACTATGCAGAATTTATGATAACATTCAAAATTTAAAATAAATTTTTAATTTAAAATTAAAGGGGTCCTTAATATCACAGAGCGTATTATATTATTTACTTCTAAGCCTTTTTGTCATCATTTTTCCCATTATACCCTTCCATGAATGTCAGCCTCACAAAGCCATTCATTAGCGCACCTCAAATGCCTAAAATCACCACTGACACACAACAGGCTCTGATAAATACTAATTGAATCAACTAATGTATGTAGGAGAGCTGTTATGATATTTGCTATTTTGAAGTTATATGAATTTTCATGCAATCATCCTTCTAAGACGTTAGGGCTCCCTTACCCCTGTTATAAAGTCTGAACCTAATCGATGGGATTCTCTTTCTGAAGGTAACCTTAAGAGTGGAATACCCTGCAGAGAAAGCTGTCCTTACACCTTGGATAATTTCTGATGGATTGCAATTAAGTTAGCTTCTTCCTAGAATATGTGATAGTGTTTTTGAATGTATGTGTGTCCAATCAGTGAAAGACACAAACTATAGATGGGTCACCTTTTCAATGCGTGCCATATGTTATCTTGATATGTTTTAATTCTGTTGTCCAGACTTGGAGCAGGATGAACAAAGCAATGCATTTCAAAGCACATTTTTTTCACTGTGCTGTCATTCTTCCAATCTGTTTCACAGCCAACGCTGTCATTTGGGTGTTTCTGAAAATGAAGTCAGGGATAAAAAGCTAGCTTTGAGAAGCAGACAACTAGACTTCAAATTGTGATTGGCTGAATAACTGAGCCTTAGACTTCTAAGTTATTGGTTTGTGCTTGTACACTTGTCAGGTTGAGCACTATGGGATAGATAATTTTGTTATGGAGGTGATGTTGTTTTCAAATCCTGGTTTCTATATTGCCAGATTCATCTCACAGTCTTGGTGAGTTATTGGCACTTACTTATCTTGACATAAACTCACCTCATTGGCATGCTGAGCTGCCTTGTACTTTCATTCAGTCCTACCATATGAGTAGCTAGGCTTTCCAGGAACATTAAATGCAATTACAAAGGAATCTTCTTTAATGGAATGGTGTGCTTTATCTGTTGACTATCTGATGTTCATGGCAGCCAACTGCACATCAGTGTGGCTGAATTGACTGACTTTTCAATGCTATTGATAATCTAGTTTTGAATTTAACCATTGCTGCCAAGGTAGTTGATTTAACAGAAGTCTAATTTATTATCACATCAATTTGTTGTGCCTTCTGAGGAAGAAGAAAGAAGCCCAGCATATTAATTGCTCTACCTCTTTTTCTGCTATAGCTAGTTAAGGGATAGGAACTCACATCTATTTCAGTTGAGCACAGTGTAAATTAAAAGTATACCATCAGTTGCAATTGTAAAAGGTAACAAATGAAGTGCCTCATTTTTTTAAAAAAGAATTAAAACAAAATATTATTAATGTGATAGAAGTATTGAAATATCAGATGAATTACTCAAGTGAAGTCATTACTGAAGGCCAAAATATTCTCTGAAGAGTTGATTCAGAGCCTAGTGTCCCTAAGTGTCAAGGAGTCTACATTCAGAAGTAGCTCTTTGAATCATGTATTTTGTTAATATTGTTTGTGAAAGGAGAGTTGATTTTAATAAAAGAATTAACGCTTGTTGAGTTTGGCTCATTGCACCTCTGTGTATTGGAGGTTGCATTGTCTGTGTCTTTCTGGAATGTTCAGGAATAACTAGAATCCAGCTCTCTTACCTGAAAGCCAGATACCTGAGAAGTGTAACTGGATTGCTGTGGGAACAACGCCAAGGCATAACCCAATTTCACTCCAGAGTCTTTTTGAATGTCCGTGGGTCAAAGTCCTGAGGGATCAGAAATGTTAACAAAGGACCTTAGTCAAGATCTACCTCAGCAGCTTGCCGTAAGTGTGAAGATGGTATTCCAGAGGTCCAAAAGGAGATGAGAGGTAAAGACATTGTTATCTGAGCAGAGAGAAGGACTGGCCAAGCTGAGATACCTCTTGATGTACAGATATGGGATCCTTCAGAGACTGCTGGAATAAGCATGGATTGGGGCAGTCATTGTAGGCATCAGTCTTATTTTACTGTTCCTGCTAATAATTTACTGTAATAAACTATTCTATGCAAAAATAGACTTATTTACCAATAATTTCTATAACTTGTAGTACTTGCTCTTCCTACCTTTATACCAGTAACTTATATGAAATTTGTAGTTTGAAAATGTCTGGATGATTAACAATATAGTTCTTTTTGTCTTTTTGGTTTGACCCAGGCAAAAAGCACCAATAAGTTTGAAGTACTTCCATGTGTTTTAGAACACTGGAATCAGTGAAATGAACCCCAGCAACAAACACTATGTGCAAATAGCAGGTGAAAAGGGGATGCAAAAATTGTATATTATGTCTAAAGCATAATAACTAAGGCAGATAATTAGATATTCTGGTTTTCAAATATTTGAATTGCAATAAAATTAAATTTTGATGTGCTGTTTCAATTTTCAGTAGTAGGTAAATGTGTGTATAGAAGAATTTATTAAAATCAACATAATGATTTTTTTTAAAGAAGTAAGGCTTGTTGAGGGTTGTGCTGAACTGAAAGTATTTCCTTGGATACAGAGCAATAGCTTTTAGAAAAATGCCAGTTTTAATGAGCCAATGTTGCTCCATACTGTGCAGTCTCTTAGCTACACTTCTAGGGAAAGTAATCCCTTGGACAGTAGAGTTTTCAGTCCTATGGCACTATAACGAGTGTGGAATTAACTATCATCCATTATCCTTAGAAGTCTAAGGGAAGGACACCTCTCCGGGAAGCAATTGTGTGGCTGCTCCTAAGTTCTTAGACACTCGATTTTTCCATTGTGCCCACAATGTCAGTTACTTAGTGCTCACCAGAAGTTTTCGAAGTGGGTATAATGAAAATTAGATCACAAACTGTTGGAAGGGAGGTGTCTTCAAGGTCCGTCACAATGCTGAAGCCCACTTAGTTAAAGGACTCTGGCATGACAGCTGAGTGATTTTGTTTTAAGTCTAAAAAACATATTTGCTCTTTTCCATGCATTCATGAAACACCTATATTGTGGTCTGAGAAGCACACTGGATTCTATTTCAAGCTTTTCTTTTTCCCTTTTTAAATGTACTTCGGGAAACTGAAACTGGGACAAAAAAAAAATACAGCTATTAAAAAACTCAACATGGAAATGTTTTTGTTTTGTTTTTGCTGGTCTTGTTGCTTGTTTATTTTCTCCTCCCAGCCCCTCCACTCAGTAAATTTTTACCTGGGAAAGAATTGTTCTCCTGACCTTGGAATGACTCTTAGCTGTATTTCCTTTATGTCAGTTTTAAAGAATGCCCTAAAGCCTCTGGTCCTCACCGTGCCCCTTCCATAACCCTCAGTGGACTGACCCCCTACCCTTCGCAACTAATAAAACTGCCTTATCCTTCATTTAAAAAGTGGAGGAGGCTGTCTTTTCTCCAATTTCTAGAAAGTTCTTAGAACTGTTTCCTCCCTAAGCTTCTTGCTTTTTCCAGCGCAATGAGTGACTTGGCCCACCCTGACCCACTGCAATTACTCCTCCAAGCTGGGCCAGACAAAATTATTTCAAGAAACAGACTGTCCTGTGACTTGTTTTAACATTCTTCAACCAGTCTCATGTTCTCAGTTACACAGGAGCCCTTTAAATATTGATAAAATTAGTGAGATGAGAACACTTACAATTTCTAGGTACTTAGATTTTCTTATACAACTAGAATTATATGTGTGTGTGTGGGATTGTGGTTTAGAGCAGGGGATGGGAATTGGATTTTTAGTAATAAGGAGAAAAAACAAGGAAGACTTGCAGGGATAAAAGAAAATAGAAGGATGAATTAGGCTAGAAAAATTCTGGAAGAAATCTGATTGGTGAAAGGCAGAGGTTTTAGTTTATTTTTTAAAGGGTGAAGATGAGAGCATTTAGGCTCGTTGTTTTTAGATTAAAAGTACTGAGCATTAAGGATTCAGTTGTTAATCAGGGAGTGATAAGCAATTGTCTGTACAGTGAGAGTTAAGAACCATATGGGGAAATTCAGCCACCATTAGGTTGTTGAAAAAAAAGATTTTATTTGGTAAACATCATGATGGAAAAATATTAATCCAAAAATAAGAATCCAGACAGGATTTAATCCATGACAAATGTTTGTCTCAAGTGTCATTCATAAATCTCGGGTGCCCTGCCTGGCTAGGAGGTTCTGCAAGGCTCTGTCCTGAAACTGGACAAATCCCTCCTTGGGACTTTCAGTCTAGCTGCTGTTTGCTGGGAAGAAGCAATGCGACAATGTACAAGGTTCCAGCTGAATGCAGCGGCTTACTCTTCTGCTGCCATTTGTGCCATCTTAGTGCCTGCTTTCTTCCTTACTCGGGGAAAGTGGCAAGATGACTGGAGTGAGGCCTATGATGTTGTCATTGTCATCCTGATCATCACAAAATGCCTGAGAATGCTGTCACTCTGAACCTCATGGTAGAGTAGGCCCTCCTTTGGGGATTACGTTCTCGGCCCATGTTAATGTTTCCTCATACTGCCATCCTCTCAGAGTTCTCTAAAAGTACCTATACAAGAAGGAGGTGTGTTTCCTCTTTAAACAACACTTGGAGGAGTAGGATGAGCTGAATCTTCACATCTCGACATGCCCGTTCACATGCAGTGCTGTGTGTCTGTCATATGCTGCAATATCTATTCTCCCTGGTAGAGAAGCCAGCGGGTGATACACAATCAACCTCATTTGGGTTTTAAAATATAGTGTGAAAGCTACTTTAAAGATGTACATTCTGGGAATTTATTTCACACATAATATAATCATAAAATAATGCCATGAGGAAATTGATTTTCAAGAATATATCTCTAGGCCTTTAGCTAAAGATAAGGTTAAGGGCAAGAACCTGGTCTCCTTCAACACAGATTAGTGTCTCTTTTCACTCTGGATGACATTTTTCTAATGTAAGATCCCCTGAACTTTCACACAATTTTGCTCACATCTCAGACAAGACTTACAATAATGTAATTGAGCTACCAGAAGGCTGAATCTAAAATGTCTACAACTGATTCTGTCTTCTAGAACACAATGGAAAAAAATAGTCAGCATTTGACATACTTTCAGAAAACGCTGGAAGCTAGTTGTTTCTGAGAGTTATTCCATGCAGGTGTTCTACTTGTGCCAACCTGGGGTAGGGGTGGGGAGAAATGATATGAGCTGAGGTTGAAGGCCCAGCACAGTATGCTAGTGGTAAAAGTCCTTGTTTTGCATGGACCAGGTTCCCATATGAGTGCCAGTTCATTTCCCAGCTGCTCTACTTCCCTTCCAGCTCCCTGCTTATGGCCTGGGAAAACAGTAGTAGATGGCCCAAAAGCTTAGGACCCTGCACTGGCATGGGGGACACGAAAGAAGCTCCTGGGTTTGGATTGGCTCAGCTTAAGCTATTGTGTCCACTTGGGAAGTGGACCAGCAGACAGATCTTTCTGTCTCTCCTTCTCTCTATAAGTATGACTTTAAATAAAATAACTCTTTAGAAGAGAGAGAGAAAAAAGAATAAGTGTTGAAGTTGAGAAGTTCAAAGACAAAACAATAGGAGACTCCACGAGAAAATCCAAACTCATTTACCAGGAGTCAATGTTGGGAACAAAACGGAAGGGAATGGAGATTGCCAGATCTAAGCCAAGACCTAAGCAAACCCAGATGTGCCTGCTTCTGATATTCCTGCGCTAGCCATATTGTTGAGGCAATTAAAGTTTTAGAACTGAAGAAAGCTAGGATTTTGCTTCTTGCTTCAGGCAGTCTAAATGTGATCAAAAAGGCATTGGGATAGGAGGAAGTTGCTCCTATGTGTTGCGATAACCCAAGTAAAACCACCTTATTTAGTGTAATTGGACTCAGATGGTTCTGCTGACATGCGCAAGAACTGTCAAAGAGGTATCTTAATGCCATATGGACCAATATAATCTGATTAATTGATGCTTCATTTCAAATCCCCTGGCTGAGCACAGGTTGATTTGACTTTGATGGCTCTGCCATGAGTGAGTTTTCGGAGAGGAAGAGGAGGAAGCCTTGGTTCCTCCATGGTTCCACAGAGCTGATTAAGAAGACGCTCGCATCTGCTATCACTCAGAGCTAAAACAAGTTGCCTTTCTGAGGGCTCCTTCTTCTCTCCCAGAGTTCTGGACAAGCCTCCCACCTAAAACATATGTTTTCAAGGGACCAGCTGGACTTGGATCCACTTTTACCTCCTTTGTACCTTAGCCGGAACTGGCAGATTGCAGGCATTCAACAAATATTAATCAAATTAATGGATGGTCACTCCTCTTACCATTGCATGATAGCAGCTTAGAAAGACTTCTATCTCTTTGAAAACAGTATTATTCCAGAATACTATCTGTGTACAGTAGTGAGCAATAACAAATTGTTTTGATTTTGTTTTTAATAAAAACGTTCCTTCCTGAGACCTGTGATGCTAGCAGTAATATCCATTAGGGGGACTCTGTCCCTTTACCAATCTATAATCTGACTGCAGTTATCCATCCCAGCTACAAACCTCACGTTGACAAAACATCTCTGGGTGAATTCAGAGACCCTTTGCATTCAGAGTTTAGAGGGCATCCCACAATGTCTTGTGCGTTTTAAGGATGATGTAAATATTTAAGATGCTATTACAAGATAATTTTTGATCTTTTAAAAATATATCAATCTAAACAGACTATATTTTCATGTACAGCTTACAGAATATTTTCAGAAATCTGGTGCCTTGCATTTCTTCTTTATAAATTTTCCACAGTTGTAAGTTACGTGCCTTATTTGTTATTTGATATCTCCTGTCAGTCTATAGACCCTATGAAAAAAGAGACCTGGCCTTCTGTTTTCACTCTCTGGAGGGAGAAGCAGAAAGTCTACATATATGTTTGTTATATGATGAATGCTGAAAAGTTGATAAATGAAAGTTTACCTTGTCAAAAATTGTCAGGTTTTTTCCTAGGGGGGAAGGAGCAAAAGGAATCTTTAGAACGTATAAATGGGGATTCCACAGACCATGGTGGAGACCTCCTACAAGGAGAAGGGAGTGTGATGATAATGATAATGCATTTGTGTCACCCCTTTTGTTCACTGGTACCCTTTCTTTTGGTATAAGATGAATGTAATTAGGGAAAGAAAGCATATCAGTTGGCAGCCCAGCAGAAAAGAGATGGCCACAATCAAACCAATTAATCAGGGAAAGTTAATTAATAAATCTTTGTCACGTTATGTGTAAGTTAAGGAATATGTATAGGAAAGATGAAGCCACCTTCCCCAGCTGAGGGAAGAGTTATACTACCTTAGGTCTCTGGAAGAACATAGCTACAGAAGGCTGTCAAAGACCCATGACAGTCCATTAAAGGGGCAGAGCCAGTGCACCAGTGAGGCAGTGGAAATGAGTGTGTTGGAGAAGATTGTTCCACTCTCTTTCTGTCTCCCATCTTCAGTGTGACCTTCACTGGCAGAGCACCCAGCTGAAGGCCAGAGGGAATAAATAGATTTCTAGGATCCAAACCAGAATTTTCAGCCTCCTGGGCACAGAACAAAGTACTAAAGAAAATAGCAGATCCCAAAGGTCAAGGGGGTAGTCAGCAAAGAGGACCAAACCACAGATACTCTGGAGGGAGCTTATAGACATCTTTCTGAGCTAAAGAGGAAAACCAAAGTAAAAAATTTCAACAACAAACTGAAATTTCACAATTCAGATTTCTTTTATTCTATATTCAATGTTTGTTGAGCATCTTCTCCATTAGGAACTCAGTTTGGCATAGGGAAGTTTCCTAGGGACAGAAGGTGACTGAAGCACATTGCTTACCCTCAAGGAGCTTCTGGCCAAGTGCGGAGAATGCTGCTCCAAGCAGAAATGAGGGGTGAGGTTGTGAGAAAGCACAAGGGAAGACCCTTCCGCATTTTGTGCCTCTTCAGTAAGGGGTTTACCAATGGACAGAAAATTCAGTCTGCCATACAAAAACTGGGAAGGAGTCAGGGAAGGGTGGGGAGAGAAAAGGAAGCATTGTTAGGGAGGAATATGGTTTTCCATGCAGAGGAAAGTGGGAAAGAGCAGGTGCACAGATAAGAATCAAAGTGAACACATCACTCATCCGTCCTTTGGAACTCTTAAAGTGATTTCCAAGCAGCAGCACAAAGGCATGGTGACCCTCACTTCGCAAAGTGTGCTCCCAGTTTATCTTAGAAGATACACATAGAGATCTTGATGAGTTCACCAACACTTGGAAAAACCTGGGCTTTGTGAGTGTTCCCTTGTGTGGATCCAACCAGAGTCATCCACAGACACCCCTTCTGCAATGACCGTCATCTTCTTTAAGTGTAAAAAGAGCCAGAATTTCTACCTATTATTTTCAGATTGCTTCCTCTGCAGGAAATTGTGTCAATTCATTTGGACATTTGTGGCTTCACTGTACTCCTGAGCCATCACATCATTATGTGGTAACTCAGAACTCCAGTGGCACATTATCAGAACCGACTATTTCTGGAAGCCAGGCGATAACAAACAAAGCAGCTTCATTTGGCCTATAAGCATGTTAAACACCCTCAGCAGAGGACAGCAGAATACAAATAGGCATTCCTCCTGACTTTTATCAAGGAGAAGCGAGGGATGTGGGATAGATATAAATTATGTGCCCTGCTTTGGCTTAGGATCTATCATAAAATCTATTGCCACCGATACAGACTGGCGTCAGTGTATAATTTAGAGGCAGTTTTGTGCATTGTGTCTCCTCACTGACAAGTTTGCTGCATGGTAAATGCTGCTGCATCAAGGTATGGATGGAACTGCCTAAAGATTTAAGCCATTTTATTCTGTCCTGAATTAACATGCTCAACCTAATCCTGCTCTCCCCAGGAGACTGCAAATGGTGCAGGAGGATGAGCCCAGGAAGGCTTTTGTGCAGGTGATGAGGCCTGTGTTTCCACTTGCCTGCATCCCATTTCCCCTTGTGAGGTTGCTGATTGAAACTTACTCTAAGATTACCTTGGTAATAATTTGAGCCTTATCAGGGAAAAAAAACCCCAACAAATTAATGAGGTTTCTGCTGATAAAAGAAATACAAAGGGCTTACTTTCCTAAAGATGTCTGATACCGTGGATAAATCATAGGCAAATAGAAAGCTTGCTGTAGTTTATGCCTAATTATAAATGACTTAATACCAAGTCAGACCCAAAAGATTTTCAGGGGTGTGATCATTCTGAAGCCTAATTAGTTAGAGGGAGACAGGGCAACAGTATCAAGATTTCCATTAATGCAAGGAGTCTCTTCTTCACTCATATTTCACATCCATCCTAATGGCAAAAAAAAAAAAAAAAAAGAAATGTACCTTTTACCTTTCCCAGAGGATGATGTGGGCACAAACTACTATGATATACTGCTTCGTTCGTATTTGTTTTCTTGGAGTAAGTAAGGCATTAAATGTACTTTTCTGAGACCAGAAACTGAGGAAGGAATTTCTATCTTCTCAGTGAATAGGTGGGGATAAGCATATGGATGTGATGGCAAAGGCTTTGCTCAGGAAAATATTAAAGAACTAAATTTAGTCACAATTGTTGCTACTGGAACATCCCAACAGGATGCTCCCTACCTGAAGAGCTCCCTTACCATTTTCTTTCTCTTTTCAGATGCCAAGAGTGTCCTCTCTCCACCCACTCCACACTCCTCACCTGTCATCCTTCCAGATGACAGCCCACCGCACCCCCTAGGCCATCAGTTCTCTATGTCCTTTCCCACTTGCACCATAGGTGATCTGGATCAATGAGGCTAGATGATTTAAAGAGATAGAGAGGATGAAAAATGATTGCTTCTAGGCCAGCAGGACTAAGAGATTTATAACTGGCTGGGGATGGCCTAAAAATACCAGTTGTTTGCAAAGTGCTTCATGAATGAGACACATTAGAACGTATCCCAAAGCTCACAGGTCAAGCCAGAGTGCAAGTCCAGCCAAAGTTGGCTGCACGCATGAGGTCTCAGGGCATACTGCTGGACTGTTCCAATACTTCTGCCATGTAAATAGTCATCATCCTTCACTCTTTTCTTTCTCAGTCTCTTTATTCTTTTCCTTTTTCTTTTACCAAATCTTATTTTTCAGAGTGGATTTCAAAAACTTATCCATAAAAAAGTATTAGAGGTTGAAAATAAGAATTGTCTCAACAGAGAGCATCACTTCCTTTTGTTTCTACTTTTTCAAGATTTATTTTTATTTATTTGATTTTAAATGCTTACAGAATTCTGATTTTCACTGAAAATTCTGTAATTCTTTTTTTTTAAAATTTCACAGATTTGCAATTCAGAGAGATAGAGACTGATTTCAATTCCCACATGTCTAAAACAGCAAGGACTGAACTAGGTTGAAGCCAGGAGCCAGAAGGCCAATCAGAGCTTCCTGTAAAGGTGACAGACACAAGACTTGAACCATTGCCTTCTGCCACTCAAGTGTTGTCTTATCCCCTGATGCCACCAATCAGCTTCCCATTCCATCTTGTCCTTTGAGTTATGCAATGTCAGCTTCCTTCAAGAGTGGTAGAGGCAGGTTAGCCTCCAAGGGCTCTCTCAGATGAAGTCAATAGATTTCTATGTAATAAGCTCACATGGTGTTGTAAACAAGAACAATGGAAAGACACAATCAAGCAGTGGGAAGAAGGGAGGGCTCCCTGCATTTAATAGGGGTAAAAATACTCACAGCTGAAATAGTTGCCTTGGTAATTGTATGATTTCAGTAGATGATGCAAATGCTAAACTCTTGACTCTTGGCCTGCTACTGATCAGCACAGGACTTTTGTTTGACCTGTTCTGTTTCTAAACCGGCTGGTTCACCCCTCCTTAGGCATCATAGTCATCTCCCACTCCTAAGAAGTCACTATACTGATGATGAATTAGTGTAGACACCCAGTGGGCATAGCACACTGCAACCCCGAGTTCTTGGACTCCAGCTCCCTGAGTGTCAGGATCCATAGGCATGTACTACCATGCCTGCCTGGCAATCACTGAACTCTTTAACAAGGATTGGGACTTTTTCGGAGGCAAGGCTATACCTCCAATAAATAGGCCCTAAAAGTTTTTAAAATTAACTTTATTTTTCTGATTCTGTTTCCATTGTGGATCAGAGTGGAAAGAATTGAGAATTAGGGGAAAGTGGATGAGACCATGGTTTCCATGGTTTTCTTTTTTTTCTTCTTGTATCTGGGAGAAGGAAGAAGATAAGGGGAAAAGCCACACCCAGCCTCCCAACCACCCCAGTACCCAGGGATGGGGAATGGCCACCTGATATCAACCCAGGATCCTTGATGGTTCTGCCTAAGTGGTTTTGATAGCTATGAAATGCTATCAATCTTGCAGATCCAAGGATGAAAAAATCCTTCCATTGTCTACTGTCTAACATAGTCGACCTTGGAGTCTGCAATCTCCCAGATATTGCTGTCATGGCTTGCTTAGAGTAGTTATCCAATTTGTTCTGCCCTCCTTCTCTGCTGTGGTACCAAATGTCTTCTACAGAGCCCAATGCACTGCTATACCTTCCGTGTATATCTGGGCCTGCCAGCCACTGCTCTGTCTTTTCCACTGAGGAAGCCTAGTTCTAACCTGTGTACTCTATGTCCAGTAATCCTGGATGTGAGCCCTCATGTCCCTACACATTCTCACCTGTGTCATCCCTCAGACTGCCTGCAAGTCCACACATGATGCCCCTACAAGCATGCTACCAGGTGGCTAGTGACTTTGCCCAATGCCATTGGCACCCCAGACAACCTGACCCAGACCACACCAGGCTTCTCACCCCCAAGGCTCATATACCAGCACCACCATGCAGGTAAGCCAAAAGACCCAGGCCAGGAAACCCAAGCCCCACCAGAGACCCTGCCCCCAGATAGTGGGCTTTGACTGGTGCTGTGGATGCCCCGGGTAGCCCAACTCAGGCCCTGCTGGATTCTTCACCCCTGGGGCTCATGGAAATGACACCAACCATGCAGGTGAACCAAAGGATCCATGCCAGGCAACCCAGGATCCACTGGACTGCTGGCTATAGGGCTCACGGACCTGGCAACCACCATTCAGGCTGGCTTAAGGACCCAAGCCAAGCGATCCATGTCCCACCTGACCCCACACCCCCATGGCTCAAGCACCTGGTAACCGGAAACCACCCCCCCCACACACATATATTTAGAAAAAAGGAAAAAACAAATAGAATAGTCCAGGTGACTATCCTGGCACACACATATGGTTAACACAGATATGGTATTAACCAGACCCAGGATGCCCAGGATGCTGCTTTTCTCCTAGCACTGTAGTGTTTTGTCTAGGTACAATGCAACCTAGGCCATTGCCAGTAGTTGGAGTGACCTTACTTCTTGATATCTGTTCTTCTTTCCCACCTCCCACTACCAACTGGTGCCTTAGTCCTGCAGGACATTGCTGTCAACCCAGCTATCACATATACTTCATCTCTAACTACTCAGGCTAGCGCCATCGCTTACAAAGCCATTTGCCTTTTATTAAGGATCTTGGAGAAGGCCTCTGATCTCTCCATCCTGGACTCAAACTAAGAGATTGAGCCATTTTGAGCACTGAGAGTTCAGGCCATTATCTTTAAAACTGTAACCTGTAAGCAATTATCTACTGGCAAGAGGCTGGTTTTAAGGTGAACTATGACTCAAAAAGCCTTACTATGAATCTGAATGTTATAAATTACCTTCCCAAAGGATCAGACTGACTCAGAGGTAAGTGTAGCTAATGCTTAGGGACATGGCCAAAACCTAGCATTGTATGTTAGGACAGGGTGAACACTGCATTTTCCGATGTTTAATCAGCAGTTGAGGGTCACCATTATGCCAGTACAGCTGACTCTCCCATCCAGCTACAATTGTTTTCTGTTTGCCTTTGTGTTGATGTTTCAGTGTTTCTCTTGTTGTTATTTGGCACAAAACGGAGCCAGTGTGTTTTAATTGGATAGTTCTTTATTTACTTATTGTCTCAGGACTTTGTTCAACAACTGGCTTCTGGCAGGAATTACCCCCCAGAGAGAAATGCTTGCCAAACACTTCCACATCCTGTCAGTTCAGTGGGTGCAAAATGGTCCTGAACTGTGATGACTATGTTTTTCTCAAAAGCAGACCAAACATTACCCTCCAAAATGAAAAGGCTCAGATTTTACCCTGGCAGTGATCTGACAAAAAAAATTTGCTAAACATTTTTTTGTAAAAAAAAAAAAAGTTGTTCCTAGATTATATAGATGTTTTTAAAATGTCTGAATATATTAGACATAGATATTTAAGCCAAAGGGCATTTTGGCCACAAATTGTGTCAAATACCTCCATTTCCCAGATCTTATATTAACAAAAATTGGATAGTTCCAAAACTTTTTTTTTAAAGTTTTAGTTCCAAACAAGAACAAGAAAACTAACATCTCAAAGATTTTCTGTGAAAGTAATTGATGAGAGATAGTCTTGTAGACATGTGTATTTCTGTGTTCTGGTTCCTTTTGCTGGAGAAAATAAAGTGTTTGAGTTCACAACACAAAATAAAGAAGACAATTTTGTATGCCAATCTTATAAAACTCATAGCCTCTTACTTTATTTCTCCACCATGTTCGCTCCCTTTAGGGCATTTTGGGCAGCAGGGGAAAAAAGAGAAGGAAACCACATTTATATTATTCCTTAGATGTTTCCTGAAGAAAAGAAACAGAAAATGCTGCAAAAGCTTGTGAATTTTTTTCATGAAAATTTCTGTAAAATAACCCAGTTGAAACTACTAACAGCTGTTTTTCCACACTCTATAACCCCCAGCAGGTAGGAAAATCCCCTGAAGATTTCAAGATATTGCATGTCTCTCTAGTAAAGCACAGTACTTTGTTAATATTATTTTAAGGCCAGGTTTCCAGGATTATTTCAACAAGAAAACTTTCTGTGCTATGTGAGTAACTGTTTCCTAGCTGGCCTGGAGTAGTAGTATTTTATTGCCAGCCAGCCAGAGGATAGAGGCTTTTCTACTTCAACACGCCGTGCATAACTGTACCCAGAGCAAAACCAAGGAAAGTTGAAAACACTTGGTTGATGTAACTCCGAGTATCTGTTTAAACTGTATTGTACACAGTATTCATTTTTAGCTGAATAAAGTCATTATTTACATCCCCAACACACACGCGCACATACGAGTCGTCCACTGTATTGATGGTGACAAGAGAAATAACTAAATGCTTCTGTAATTTTAGTTTTATTTTTACTTAGAAAATAACAAAGAGATCGTCCCTGAAAGGAATCCCCCATGTGTAGATTTCTCATCATTACATGCCTCTGAAGGGTGGATTATCCAGTACTTCTTTTTTAAGGTAGCTGGGAGTAGAGTTCTTAACCTGTAGTGAAAAGTGTTCAGTTTGGGTTAGAATTGGAATACAATAGTTATCCTAAGGTCCATTTACCTTGTGTCTTTCCTTTATCATTTCATTCTTCTCTATTTATATCCACTGACAAACATTTAGCAAACTGAATTTTAATCTTCATCTGTTGTGATGGAATGGAAGAAGATTTTTCTCTTTAGGACACTGCTCTTCTATGCATAGTCCCAGAAGGTCTACCCACATGTAGCAAGACAGAGCAAGAAGAAGGCCCTTCCTTTAAGGTTGCCACACACAGAAGTAAGAATACTTTCTTTCATTTTCCATTGGCCAGAACTACGCCATGTGTAGCTGCAAGAGAGGATGAAAAATATAGTCTTTATCTTGGGTATCTAATTGTCTACAGATGATGCTACTACTAAAACTTTGAAAGGAAATAGTAGACACTGGTTAAAAAGCCTATACCTTGTAGGGGGTATTTGGGGCAAGGAGGGTAGGAAAAAGCTGCATTTGACATGAACTTTCTTGAAGCTGCTTTCTTGATATTTTCATATTCACATGCATGAAAGAACCATATCTGTCTCGTCTTTCCACATTTTAACCTAAGTAGCTATGGCATTAAGAAAAAGTCAGCCTGTTCATTTCTTTCACCCATTTCTCCACAGGTTTTTGTTTTTGGTTGTTGTTTTGTTTTGCTGTTGTTTAGTTTCTGAAGCTCTTTGCAAATCCTGGATATCAGTCCCCTTTTTGTTACGTAGTGTGCAAATCATAGTGACATGTGAAGATATAATGCAATATACATCTCTACTTACAAATCAAAGATGATCTCCCAATAAAACTGTTAAATATATCTCGACAATAGGGTGCTGGACTCTGCCACTTTTGGTGCCTACAGTGTTAGGATACACTTAAAAAAAAACAGAGAAACAGGCAAATGGACTGAATATTGTTTTCTGAAGAACTATATCATTTTAAGAAAATACGAGGAATCAGTGAGGGTGTGGTAGGAGGGTAGGGGAAATCCCAGAGCCTTTGGAGCTGTATCGTAAAATTAATTAATTAATTTAAGAAAGAAAATTTCAGCCTCACTTTCAGATATATTTATTACTTTGCTCAAAGTTTAATTATCAATGATTCCAGTAACTCTATTGGAAAGAGCCATTCTACAACTGAGAATCACTCAAATAAATCTCTTGGAAATATTAAGGCTTCAGGGGAGAGTGTCATGCTTAGTTTTCAAAACCTGTATCTTTTTTGAGTTTTACTTTTCCTTTCTTTTTTTTTAAGATTTATTTTTATCGGAAAGTCAGATATACAGAGAGGGGGAGAGACAGAGAGGAAGATCTTCCATCTGATGATTCACTCCCCAAGTGACTGCAATGGCCAGTACTGTGCTAATCCAAAGCCAGGAGCCAGGACCTTTGTCCAGGTCTCCCACACAAGTGCAGGGTTCCAAGGCTTTGGGCCATCGTTGGCTGCTTTCCCAGGCCACAAGCAGGGAGCAGGGAGCTAGATGGGAAGCGGGGCTGCCAGGGTTAGAACCAGCGCCCGTATGGGATCCTGGCACATTCAAGGTTAGGACGTTAGCTGCTAGGCCACCATGCCAGGTCCTCCTTTATTTTTTTAAATGTGAAGAATATTTGCCCCATTTATTTTCTGCTAGTTTTCAAAATTAAGTTCTAGGAATGTACTAAAAGCCTTGTGTTTTGCCTTTATGCTTTGAGGGAAGTATTAGTCTAAAGTGGAACTCTCACATGAAATTGAGATTATGTCACAATATTACCAAGCTCTTACTAACACAAGGAGAAGAGACAACTTCGTGGTAATGCTGAGTTGTCAGGCAGGGAACAAAAGCATCACACTGCGTTAAGTCCTCCTGTGCTTTGAGACTGAAAGTGTACTATGCTATGGTCCCCTTAGGCCCTAAAGCATCTGGCAAAATAGGAAAAGCCATTTACCCTGAGACACATATGCTACAGGTGTAGAGAACCCAATTCAACATTGTTAAAGTCTACCCTGCATTCTTTATGACTACTTCCTTTAGGAAGGACATCAAAATAATCCAAAAAGACTTGAGTAAATGCATTTGCATGTCTCCATCAGAATGCCACATATCCTCCTTTGAAAGAACAAAATTAGGCCCTTCATCATCAACCAATGATACCCGAGAATGAGGCACTGGCATGAATTGCTACTATTTTATAAAATGAACTCTGAAATTCAAAGCCTCCTCTCCTTTAAAGAATATTCTGTGGGATTATTTCTTTGGCATCAGTTGTTAGTTTATATATTTAAGATTGTAAAACATTTGCAAAGCTCTCCTATGGATTTTAAATATGAGAACAGATGAGTACTTACAAAGAACAGTAGTCTGAAGTAATGATGTAAAGACACAGTTTTCCTGAACAGAAATTCTACCTGAATCAACTGTGCTTGTGCTAGATGCAAATAGATAGCAGTGTGGCTCAGTAGCAATGAAGGTGAAGTTTGGGGTCATATCAACTTGCGTCCTTGGAGTTCTGCTGCTGCTGCTGCTACTCCTTGTCTGTTTAGTGCAGAAAGATTTACTAAAGCCTCTCATAGCCCCAGTTTCCTTTTCCATTATGTAAGTGACGATTCCATAGGGGGTTTGGTGTGATTAAATGAAATAATTCTAGTTAAGAACTTAGTTAAGAACACCGTCGGGTCAGGTTAAGCATTCAATAATTGCTTGCTGTTCTTAGGGTAATTACTCTATACACACACATATATATTTACAAATATTGACAATTTTACATATAAGTTTTAAAATAAGAAAAGTCCATTATGTCAATCTTTTTTACCTTTTTTCAACCAAAATAGCATCTAAATAGGTAAATGTGTATGCTGCTTGTTAAGCTTGTGAAAAGTTTCTTACAAAATTAAACTCAAACAAAAATATGTCATTTTTATTTATTTATTTTAATTTGATTTGAGAATCAGTCAGATACTCCATTCACTGGCTCATTCTCCAAATATCAGCAAAAGTTGGCACTGGGACACACGGAAGGCAGAAGCCAGGAATGCAGGCCAGGTCTCCTTTGTAGGAGGCAGAGACCAAATTACTGAACCATCCCGTCTGCTTCCAGTACAAATATCAACAGGAAGCTGAGACTGGAGGCCAAGCCAGGATGTCAACCCAAACACTCTGATGTGAGCGCTGGTATTCTAAGTGCTGTCTTCACTGTTGTGTCAGATGCTTGTTCTTTGAAAATATGTGTTACTAATTTAATATGAATGCATGTGCAACAAATAGATATTTTTAAATTATTTGTGCAAAATATCAGGTTGGCATTGAGATTGTGATTTGAGGTGCAAACACAACCGGGATTCAAACGGGAAGTTTTCAAATCCTCACTTCTGCTCTTTTCCCTCCAGATACACAAATTATATTTTATTTTTCCTTATGTAACTGAACACATTGGATTCTATAATGTAGTTTTGGCCAGAATCATCAGGTATTAGACTGCAATTGTGAATAGCATGTTTTAGGCAAGAGGACTATATGTATGAGCGTATGAGTTTATCTCTTTCTTTGTCGGGTTAGCCAATGCTTTCTCAGTAGGTGAGAGTTGAGGGGTCTTCTCTCTACCAAGACTCAAACTCCCTGGACACAATGCTGCATTAGGAATCAATGAATGGGGAAGTTCTGGGCAGTTGAAGCCTATCTTCTGTTCCTCCAGCCCAGGTTCCACATTCATTCTCCCAGTGAATTTTCAGCTGCAGATCAAGTTGCTGTACACTGTTCTTCATAGGTGTGGTGGGGTAGATTTTTGTTTAAGATACTCGGTGGGTCAATAGAATGGTGCCTGAGCTGGAACAGAACCTACACTCTCTTCACACTAGATGCCCCAGCCCTACTCTCAGCACTCGGTCTCCTCTAGCTCCCTCTTGTTGCTAAACAAATACCCTAGCTATGGCAAGAGTTTGGTGAATGTTCCCCAGCATTCATGTGAAATGGAATCCTCATCAATGAAATTTTCCTATGATGACCATGAATATATACTTTAATCCTCTGAAGATTCACCTGTTGATTGTTGTTCTGTGATTTAATTTTAAAGAACTCTCACCTAGAACCATCAAAATCAAAGGGACAAGCAAGCAAGCAAACAAATACACAAATCCTCAAACCTGATTGGAAAGGTTACAGTAGTATCCTTTGAAGTCCAGGGCCAGCAGGTCACCTGTCTTTGTTGGAACCAGTCTTCCCTGGTCTTCCTCTAGATGTACACGGGCCATCTCATCTCTGCTGGGTGTTTGCACTGTTCCTGTTACTCATGGACTTTTTGTTAAGTCTTAATTACAGACCGTATCACCTAGTTACAGACCCTACCACTGTCATGGAGCTCTGATTTGTAATTGTGATGATTCTGGCCCCAAACCTTCAGAGATGTCAGAATTGAACCCTGCCTTATTGCTCTACATCTCCTGTTTCAAATATTTAATTGTTTATTGATAAGTAAGCGGCATTATTCTTTCTGGGTCTCTTGTCCACTCCTAGTCCGTTCAGTAGTGATTGACAGAGATCTCAACCATATATGTCTTTGCGGCCGTTATCTATGGCAGAGGAAGCCAAAAAAAGGAAGTTGAGTATGCCTGGAAATTTGACTGCATATATAATATATATATATATTCAATAATATATATATTAATTACAATCTTTAATGAAATTGAATAATTCAGATTTAAAAACTTTTGGATACTATAAAATTATATATTACTAAGTGTGTGTGTGTGTGTGTATGTACTTTTTTCTTTATTGCCAAGTGTTCTTATTGCCAGTGTTAGCTGGTTTTTAATTTAGTCATTAGATAAAGACAGTTTGATAAAAATCAATGACAGTGATACTTATGAGGCTTATGAGGCTGCTAAACTTGAAAAAGAAACATCACATATGTTCATAAGTAAAATAGGAAAAATCTTCAGATGTTATTAATATTTCCAGTGATACCATGAATAATCTATAGAATAGCTGTAACAAAACTGAAAAGTCCTTAGTGTCTAAAATTTTGATCTCTGGCATAATGCCATATTTTCTTTTTTTAGCTGTCTAATGGATCTGTAGATGATAAAAAATTGATAATTATAACTTTACTGAATAATTTTTAAAAGGAAACTTGAATCTAGTTCAAAGTTTAAGTGTAAACCAATAAACTCAACAGAAAATATCACTCACAAGGTGACACAGAGACCTATTATGTCTCCTGAAAATTGTTGAGAAACACAGGAACTTGTAATTTGGGCATGGTGATGATGAACTAGATTAAAGATTTTTCTGTGAAATATAACATGGAGATGACCTAACAGAAGTTCATGGCTACTTTATTTCTTAAAGTATCACAGAGAATAAAAACAGTAATCTGCAGATTACCTCTTTCTACCATGTGGAGGTTTGGGGTGTAGGAAGGGAAGGCATAGGGAAGGGACAGTTCAGAGAACTGAGATAGGCCCTGAAGACTGCCTGGAAGGGTCAGGGCTGTGAGGACTGTCAGAGCTATACCCCTGGATTTTGTCCACACCTGACTATCATATTGTGTCTGTAGGAACACAGGGGACCAATTGCAGAAAGAATATGTAGAGATCATTTTGGGCTTCTTGAATTGGTGGCATGGATATAACTTCTTTGCAAACTTCATTTTTTAAAAAGGTTTACTTATTTTTATTAGAAAATCAGATATATAGAGAGAGGAGGAGAAACACAGAGAAAGATCTTCTGTCCGATGAATCACTCCCCAAGTGAGTGCAGTGGCCAGAGCTGAGCTGATCTGAAGCCAGGAGCCAGGGCTCTTCTGGGTCTACTCGAGTGCACTTTGGGCCATCCTCAACTGCTTTCCCAGACCATAAGCAGGGAGCTGGATGCTAAGCAAGGCTGCTGGGATTAGAACCAGCACACTTATGGGGTCCTGGCGAGTTCAAGGCAAGGATTTTCACCTGGCAAAAATTTTGGCACCACCCCCCAAATCTCCCTGAAATTTGTGGGTGTACACACATACATACAAACTTTTTAAATTTTTTTTAAAGATTTATTTTTATTATTTTTTATTGGAAAGGCGGATATACAGAGAGGAGAGACAGAGAGGAAGATCTTCCGTCCGATGATTCACTCCCCAAGTGAGCACAACGGCCAATACTATGCCGGTCCGAAGCCAGGAGCCTCTTCCGGGTCTCCCACGCGGGTGCAGGGTCCCAAAGCTTTGGGCCGTCCTCGACTGCTTTCCCAGACCACAGGCAGAGAGCTGCTGGAAGGGAAGCAGGGCTGCCGGGATAGAACCGGCACCCATATGGGATCCCGGGCGTGCTAGGCGAGAACCTTAACCACTTGTGCCACCGCGCTGGGCCCCACACTTTTTTAAAATAATACTTTCCTACCACTATACTACCTCTGCCAAATCTATATTTATCATAGTGATGAAAAATCCACTATTACACATCTGCCACATTGTTCTAATATATATTTGAGCATTGGCCTGTGCATAGGAAATATAAATATAGCTGTTTGCAGTATTAAGATCAGGAAAATTTGAAATACTCTTAAGAAATAGAATAGGGCCTGGGGTATGGTGGCCTAGCGGCTAAAGTCCTAGCTTTGAATGCACCAGGATCCCATATGGGTGCTGCTTATAATCCCGGCAGCTCCACTTCCCATCCAGTTCCCTGCCTGTGGCCTGGGAAAACAGCAGAGGATGGTCCAAAGACTTGGGACCCTGCACCCGTGTGGGAAACCTGGAGGACGCTCCTGGCTCCTGGCTTTGGATTGGCGCAGTACTGGCCATTGCAGTCACTTGGGGAATGAATCATTGGAGGAGATCCTCCTCTCTGTCTCTCCTCCTCTCTGTATATCTGACTTTGCAATAAAAATAAATAAATCTTTTTTTAAAAAAGCAATAGAATAGCTACGATTTGGAATAATTCAACATCAGATGGTTCATGATCAGGCAAAGGAGAAAGAAGAAAGGAAAGAATGTGACAAGAAGCCAGGTGGCAGGAAAGACTACAAAAAAATTTAATAGAATCCGACAAAATTACTTTGATAGGTTCAGCTGCTGAGTTGATGCATTTAAGATACCTCTATGTACTGATCATTCAGCTCTAAACCCCATGGGAGAATTAAGTTTTTATGTACAAAAGTCGAGTTAGTTGTCTAGCATCACTGGGTTGGAAAAGCCAGTAAGTGCTAGACTGAGTCAACTCTTTCAAAAACCCATGCTACTAACCACTATACCATACAGCTGCTAGACCTTATCATTAAGAATGGTGCAGCAGATCTGGATATTTCTTGGTTCTGGAAAAACAATACTATTGGTAATGCAACAAAAATCTTTTTAAGTCCTGATTATGTAGAGAGCTAAATACCTTGGAGAAGGAAATAGTAAAACAGATGAACAGCTGTCTTAATGGAATCAAGATGGTGGTGACAAAAGCCACTAAATTACTAGGGAGTGTACAACATAATTATGAATGGTAAATGATAAAGGGGTTCTCATTTCCAATTAGCAGTGGAGGCAGGATATGGAAAAGAGGGAAAGGAAGTAAGGGGAAGTCTTCTGATTGGACTGTAAGCACCCAACAGTAAGAACTGGAATGGGTGAGGGCCAGTCACGGAAATCAACTGATCCTGCTAGGACAGGAAGTAAACTGAGTAGGGCTGGTATGGGTTTTTCCCTCACAGACTCCTTTAGTATACCGTTGCCAGAGGGGATGAGCCTGCTGCCCACCACCCAGCCTCCTGGCCCGCAAGAGACAGACAGGGGTTCTGTCTAAGCAGTTCCAATTTATTGGGGAAATTCAATTTCTTATATAGGGTAAGGGATAGCCTCAGGCCAGGAATTTCAGGAATTCCAGGAGGGAGAAACTAGGAGCCAATTACTAGGAGAATGACTGCAGAAGCCACCTCCCATAGGCCAGGGGTAGGTGAGTGAGATGGCCCTGGTCAATCAGTATTTCCTTGGAGCTACATGACTCCTGCCCTGGTTCACGCCCAGGGCTCTTGCCCACCAATGACTTGAACTGTTAGTTGCCATCTTATTGACTTAGTGACCTCTGTGCCCCTGAGCCCCACAGGCTGGCCCATGGAGCCACCAGTGTGCATGAGATCTAGCACTGGGAGAGATCCTGATAGAGAAGCTTGGGAGAACTCCTCTTTCAGGACACAGTCTCTGTTAGTGAGTGCAAGAACCAAGAAATGGGGCAACCCAGGCCAGGCCGGTGGTGGTATCCAAGGACTTATCTTTGGTTCAGGTCTGGGGCAAGCCAGTTTGGACCAGTTCATATCACCCAGTGGTAAATCCGAGAGGCAAAATGGTGTGTGGGTCATGCTGGTCGGGCCGCAATACCAGTCAGGTCCCATTAGGGCCAGGACTGAGGGCTGGCCAGGATGGCTAGGCTGTAGTCACCACCAGTGTGAGCTGGAACTGGGGGTAGGCTGGGCCAGGCTGGGCCAGGCTGTAGCACCCACTGGCAAATGCTGAGGTGAGGTGGGCCATGCCAGACTGGGCCACAGCACCCAACCAGCACACATGAGACCCAGGGGAGAATGGGCAAATCCATTAGGGGAACTTTTGGGAGTTCCCCTGCTGGGCCACTATTCCCATTGGTGAGCATGAGAGCTGTGATGGGGGCAGGCCAGGCCGAGCAGGGTTACAACACCTGTTGGCCTCATGTGAGCTGAATTGGGAAAGAGCCAGGCCGGGCAGACTGTACCTAGTGATACACACATAAATCAGAGTGGGTGTGGGTTATTTGGGCTTTGCCACAGCATTAGCTAACAGACAACTCAGGGAGCAAATTCTGTCAAACTAAACTGAAGAACTATCTGGAGAGTGCAAGATCCAGGATTGGGAGTGAGCCTATGTGGGAAATAGTGGGCAGCTTTCTGATGGTCTGCAACTATCACTAGTGAGCATGAGAAAAAGGACTAGGGGAAGGCGTGGCTGGTCAGAGAGCGGCACCTGCCAGCACCAGTGTGTACTAGAAAGTGAGGCTGGTTGGGTTGAACTAGACTTCATTGCCCATTGTCATGTATAAGAACTGAATGGGATGTGGGACAGACTGGACTAGTCTGCTGTCCATGCTGGCAAGCACAAAAACCAGGGGAGGGGGCAGGTGTGGTGGGAGTTATTGCGTGTCGCTCCAGCTATGCTATAGCTCCCACTGGTTTGCGTGAGGACCAAGTGTGCAGTGGGCAGGATCAGGCTGGATTGCGATGCCCACTAGTTTGCATAGAAGACAGGGCTAGAGACAGAACTGATCCAGCAATTGCAACTATCAGTGTGTGCATAGACTGAATTGGGTGACCAACTGTGCTGGACCCTGTATTGGCCTGCACACACAGGAAGAACCAGCTCTGGGATCAACTGAGATGAGGTTTCTTTGGGAATTTCCTCAACTGAACCCCTGGACTCAGAATTCCAACCATGGAGAAAATTGTAGGTTCCATGGTCTGACCACAGAATGCAGAGCTGGGCCTCCTCAGTGGCTTAGTTGGAGCAATGGACAGCATACTCAGATGCACATAGAGGATATGGCAGTACATTGGAGCCTGCAGAGGAGACTTGGTACCATAACAGAGGATGAAGGACAGAACGAATCAATCGACTACCCCAGGCAATAGTTGGCAGTGAATACCTGGGCAAATGGAACTCTAAGGTGGACTATATCAGCCAGTGGATTCAGGAGAGATTTCATCATGCTTGGAGTGGTGAGACAGGCAGCAATACAGAACTGTTGAATTATCAAAACTACTTGAGCAGGACCCTCAGAATGCCCCACATTGGGGACCCTGGGATGGTTGGGAGGCTGGGTGTGGCTTCTCCCCTTATCTCTCCCCTCCCCCAGATACAGGAAGGAAAAAAGAGAATGTGAAAACAATGGTCTCACCCACTTTCTTCTAGCCCTTGACCCTTCACACCCTAATCAAATATGTAAAAATTATCAAAAATATTTTTAAAAGGTAAATTGGATTGAGGCAAGTGTTAATTAGATGAATATGTCTAAAGGAAAATAGTATACTGGAAGTCATAAAGATAATTTGGACAGATATAGTAAGTTGTTGGTTGAAATGGGCTTAATGGGGAACAGCAATCAATAAGGCACACCAAGAAAAAAAATGGGCTAGATGCATGTTGTCATCAGCCTTCAGTGACATATGATGTTTAGGTTGTATTCTGGAACATTTTTGAGCAAAGCATCAGAAACATTCATCCACGCTTTAGATTGATGTAGTTACTCAAAATCTTAGTGTGTGGGTTGAGTAAAGTTTTTACTTGCATTTCAATTTAACAAAGCAACCGTGAATGTAAAACTACCTAGGAACGTTTTGAATATGTACGTATGCTATGGGAATTCAAAAATACGTAAGATTATCTTTGACTTCAGAGAGTTCCATTCAATTATTCTAAGTGTTTTGAAGAGGTGCAAAGGGCTAAAGAAGGCCAGGGAAAAGGGATGTCAGTTCTGCCTACGACATGGTGAGGTCTTGTGGGAACCTACTTGTTCTCCTAGACAATGAAGACTTGGCCTCAGTGATGAGGTGGTGCAGGTGACTCAGATTACAACACTTTTCATTGCTGAAGCTGTACTTTATTACTAGCCTCAAGTTGTCCTTTTTAGGATAAATATTGATTCTAATTCTTGAGAAAAAAAATGTAGTCAAGAATAAAGCAGACAACTCACATTTGTATGATTAGGCCAAGTTCATTAACACTGAAATTCAAAATGTCTGATAATCATTTTATTCTACCTGTCAGAAGTCATGCACAAACCTGGTCTGGTAATAACAGGGAAATCATCCACCTTCGGCAAACTATTATAGAATATTTAGAGAATAATCTCCCATATAAAATTACTGCATGCTCCTTACCTTAATGGGTCCTCATGATACATTTAGATACCAATGCAAAAAAAATAAGAAATGTCAATGTGATATATCTGTGAACACTTAGATACAGAGATCACATGGAACCAATGTAATGAAAGAAATATCTTTGGAAAGTGGAGCAGGGATACTGGTTACCACAGTCTCTTCAATGTCAGACATAAGTAAAAAAATCATGATAAATATGAATTTGCTTTGTATTCATAAAGTGAGAAAAATATTTTTATTTTCCCAATAAAAATGATACATGTTGGACAAACATAGCATATCTAGTATGAGTGGTGTTAAATAGATTGTTAAACAACAAAGGAGACTTTCCTTGAAGAAAAAAATATATCATTTGTATGGGTTAAGAGGACAGAACAGGATGTTTCTTGGTCAGGAAACATGATAAATAAATGTTCAAAGAGAAAGGTTGAGTTGACCCGGCCTGACAGGAAAACTGTATTTCCCATTATTTTAGCAAGGTGGCACGTAGGTTGCTGTAGTGTATGGTGCCTTAAAGAACACAGATTGAATAAGAACCATTCAAGGTTCTTAAAAGGGAAAAGACATTTACATCTTTATTTATGTTTTCTGGCTGTGTTTCTTTCAGTGTGTCTCTCTGCCTTTTCAAATAAATTTTAAAAATTGAAAATTAGAATTTTATTTCTGGAATGTTAAATGGGTGTATTTAGAATGGTCAAGAGAGAGAAACACGAGTTCAAGTGCTGTATTATGACTCTGCTAGAGTTGCATAGGCCTGGGCAAGGATGCCAGCAGCTGGAGTGTAAAAGAGGCACAAATTTGAGAGTTTCCTCACAAGGCCAAGTGTGGGGCTTGGTTGATTGACTTTGGGGGTGCAGGGAAGAAGAGTCAAGGATGACCAAAGCCTGAATCTAGAGTTTCCTCCTCTGAGTTTGGGATAATGTATGATGCAGAAAACCTACGATGCTGCGATGGAGATTTTGTATAAGTGAAGAATATGTAGTTTAATTTTCTATATGTGGAGTTGGAATTGATACATGAATATCCATTTCTGAAACATGGCATCGTATTGTAAGGGAACACTGGAAGTTGGGGAGGGAAGGGCCACATTGGATTTCATTGTGTAGTTTTGCAAAATGTACACAAAGCCAGAAATCAGAAAAGTCTTCTGGACTGCTGCGTTGCCACTTGAGACTTTCATATGGACTTGCCCTCTCATAAAAATATCTAGAACTTGCAACACCTAAATTTGCTCCCAGATACTTCCTGTTTAAGTGAGGTCTGTAGCATTCTGTCATTCAGCCATTGTTCTCGTCTTGTGGCTACCTGCTACAGGGATGTTTTAATTTTACAATTATGATTCTGAAAATATTATAGTTTATTCTGTTTGCTCAAGTCAGCAGGGAAAAGGGAATGTGACTGGGATGACTCATATTAGAACCTCTACATGGAGCACAGGGACTGCTGCTGACTAGGCTGTCAATAAATATCGCGCCCAAAACTAGAAGAATTTGGAAATTCACTCACTATGGTTACAAGTTGTTGTCATATGTTTTACATTCACTCTGCTTCCCACAGTACTCAGCAGCACACTCGGCAAATGGAAACTCTGAAGGACTCCAGTGTCTTATATGAGCATCTGTTCGGATTTAAAAAAAAAGAAAAAACTGAAGAATAACATGTCGGTATCCCATATTGAAATTCCCAAGTACAAGTCCTAGGTGTGTTCCTGAATCTAGATCCCTGCTAGTCCCGACCATGGGAGATAGCAGATGGTGGATTAAGTAACGGGGTCCTTTCCACTGGTGTGATGGACGGAGTGGAGTTTCTAGCTCCCAGCTTTTTCCTGGCTCATCCCAAGCTGTTGTGGATATTTGGGGAGTGATACAGTGGAAGGGAGATCTGTCACTTCTATCTCTCTCCCCCCATAAATGTGTGTCTTTCAACAAATAAATAAATAGATCATTTAAAACAAGTTTCAGTAGCTAAATTCGTCTATACTGACATAAGAGGCCTTACAGCTTAGCCAAGATATCTTGTAGAGTTGAATGAATTATTTGTCCCAGCATCCACTGTTGTGCTGACTGGTGTGCAGGATAAGCACAATAGCCATGGATGCATGTCACAATAAATACAGAGAGTGCACTTGCTCAAAACAGAAAGGAACAGGCTTGAGTTAGGCAACCTTTAATGTTCTGCGTCTGCTTTGTTGAGCTCAGTAACAAATAATTGTTTCACACTTTTCCAATTGTCATAAAAGCTGCATAAAATTGCTCCTTGTTGTCAGTACATTGATGTATGGGGAAAGATTGGCAAAAAAATATTAAGTTTTGAAAATCTTATTATGTAAAGAGGAGAAAATAAAGCACAAACACACCTTCAACAGCTCTGCAGAGGATGGAAACCCAGAGGAAGAAAAGAAATAATTTTACTAGTATCATGAAGATCTACTGAGAGCTCATGGCATAAGATTAGGAAAAGGGACATTAAAAATAAGAATCCTGAAAAATTCTCTTCTTATTGAAAATATTCAAACTGTGATTTAAGCTTCAGGGAAATTGATAACCATACTTTTCCTAGACAAGGTGTTAGAAAGCATACTGCAAGAAATACCCTACTTTGCTGCATTTTATAAGCTAGCCAGATAATTTAGAACATGCAATTTTTATTTCAAAGTCCTTCCTATATTGTGATATGCTTGTCATCACTTGGTACTGTCATTGAAATTTCTGCCAGCATCTGCTTACAACTGTGTCGCTAGTTACCACATATGATGGTGACAATTAAAACACTGTAAATTTATTCTTGAAAGAAATGGATTCCCATAATCAAAAGATTAATAATGTTATAATCATGCATGTTTTAAATGTTTCTGAAGCAAAGTGTGTCTGCTGTGTATATCTAGATTCAGTTTTAGACAGAAACAGTGAGTATACAAACAAGATATCTATATGTATGGTTATGTGTCTATATCTGCCTATATAGATATATTGATTATGTGTGCTTAGGAGAATTGAAACCAAACACAACTGCATAAAAAGTATAACCAAAAAGATAAGCAGACGGAAGATGTGGGTCCCCTGGTGATTCAGGGTACAGTGAATGGGACACTTCTCTGTGATTCGGGCATTGCATTATGATCACAATGCTAACACCTTAGCTCCTTTGGCAAATATTTTCTCATCTGTAAAAGGGAACATTCCAGGCTCCCCAGTGTCAGGGAATACTAGGGAGAGTCTGAACAATTGTATTCATGCAAGAGATGATTAGGAACATGATCTGAACTGCTTTTCTATTAAGCTCTATAATGTGTGGACTTTTTTTTTTTTTGCACTTATATTTGAATATGGATGTATCTAGTGCTCTGGGAATTCAAAACACTTCAAACCATATAATGAAGCCACACTGTGAACATTTAATTAATTTAGAGTAGATTCTAATTCTTAATAAGAACTTTAAAATATGGCTTATTGTGAGTAGATCATAATTCAAAGAATCCACCCACATATAAATGAGATTTGCCTGTAGCTTAGAAGGATCTACTTTAAATACTGTCTGAGTAAAACATCAAGAAACTTCTTGTTTCCAGGTTTCTAGAGGGAATGACTTCTGAATGTGAGATAATAGCTCAAAATTAGCAAGGTATCTTTTGTCATCAAGAGACAGGTTAACATGTTACCTCATGAAATATTGAAAAGCAGTCATTCACTTATTCATCCTTTAAACAGTTGATTTTATCAATTTGTTCAGTAAATGGTGAAGGACTATACGGCGAATCCTGGCAATGCAGGCTGGCTGCACTTAGCAGTATGCACCAGTGCAGATGAACTGGATATGTGTGTCAATTAGTGTTCTAATTGGTCAATGCCAATACTTCATTTCTGAAGTGTAACAGGGAAAAGACAAGGTCCTGGCCCCCAGGAAATGTTCCATCTCATTGATATACAATACAATCACTCTTATAATGAAGGTATTCACATTGTTTTCAGGATAAACTTGGAAAGGAACAGAGAAGGGGCTCCTGGGGAAATTGAAACGCTTCAAAAGTAAGGTCCCAGTGAAGGGAAAAGACAGTGAGTGTGTCCCAGGGAGCCAAAGCACACAACAGAAGGTGCATTCATAATAAAGGCAAAAATTATTGCTGAGGCAGACAAGTAAGAGTAAACATAGAATGTTCATGACTGATGAATAAGAAAGGAGGGAGTACTGAGCAAGGTAAGGATCAGGTGTAAATCAGATAATGACAAAGACACATTGTGATAGACATGATGCAAGGATGCTGTGTGTGAGGAGAAAGGTGCACACTCCACACTCTGGGAGCTTTCTGAAGTTTTGGAACATAACAAAATAGTCATGTGCTACTTGGTGAATAAAATTTCAATAAGATAATCCGGTGTTTGTTGATGAGCGTGCTATTAGGTAGGCTGGGATGGGCTGGCAGTTTTCCAAAAGATCCTTAATCACTACACCAAAATTTAAGCAATGTAATTTGAGTCCCATGGCTTCAAAATGTGTTCCAACAAAGCCATATGAACACATAAAAATATCCAAAATGATATAAATGCGATAATCACTGTAGTAAATAATACTAATGATAGTAACTTTCATGCCCAGAATGATCCAGATAAGTATTCTGAGCTTCCAAAAAATTGCTTGATCTGTTCTTGGTTTTGCATGGATTCAGCCAAAACTGATGTTGCTAACAGCAATTTCTACAGCGCTCAATAAAATGGTGCCAGAGACACAAGACGGAAATGGTACTCGGGGAAGAAAGAACTGTGAATGAATCCTTCTTGTGATTCTGGCTTTTCTTCAAAGATACCCATGGTCTTTCCTCTTTGCAAAGATATCATTCAAAAACAGGATCGTATATCTACAGATGATCTAGGGGAATAGCCCAGCTGTGCTTTTCATATATGCACCTAACTTATTTCAAGGGTTTTTCTGTTTTATTTTTACAGCTGCAAAGTGTTAGCAATCCTGAAAGAGCTGCCAAGAGTACAATCAGATGAATTAGCTTAAGGCTGGTTTTCATGGTATAGTCAGCGTTGTTCTAAATAAGTTCCCTGTGTGGTTGCTGAATACCCTGAGTGATCAGAGCTGTTTCCCAAACAGAATCGGAATGGTTATTTCCCCATTTGCAGCTGCTTATTGGATTTTTAAAAAGGCCCTTTGAAATGTTTTTATATTCCCTTTAAAGGACTGATATATATGCATACATGCAGAGTGAGGTTGCTGTTTTAACAAGAAAAATGAAGACATTGACAGTCAGTGAAATCCTTATAAGACCAATCACCAAATTGAGCTGCAGGTGCACCTACATTTATGAATGTGTTATAATAATCACCCAATAATAAAGTCCTATATTCTTATATTCTGTTTTCCTCTGACTTCCAGCATAGTAGTCAAGAAAGGTTTTCTCCAAGGAAAAATAACACAGTGGCTTGACGAAAATATATTTGATGAAGAATAGGTTAACTAAACCCAAGTCTGTACTATTTAGTATGTAAACTTTGTAGAACTTACATGGCTTTCTGTACTAGGCAACAAGTCACTACCTTTAGAATCTTCTCTATACTGTGATTGCCACTCTCTTCCAGTAGACTGTTGGAATATGTATTAATGTTGATTTTATATGTGCAATTCTGAAGTCTAGTCCTGCAGCCCTATCTGTTTTGACATAATATACAGTACATTTGTCTGCTCATGTGTCAACTGCCACTAATGTTATCTTTGAGCACATGACGTACTGTGGCTTAATACCTTACCAAGGTAGAAGATTTTACATTCCCAATTTTTCCCCTTTACCCATTCCAAATATTTGGAATACTGTTTTACAAACAGCAGCAATTCCTTTTCCATCCTCCCCCACCTAGATATTTGTTTTTTACTCAGTAATAGCACCTGCTAATGATAACCAGTACATTACTGGAATTTTGCAAAAGCAGTGATGTGACATAAGGGAAAATGTGCCCCGTAAGACAGATGTTCTCTACTATGGCTGCATGTTTGTTCAGATTAGCAATGGGACTTGAATCATCAGGCTCGGCTCAAGCATCTTTCCTGACCGTGGGTTGAGTCAGATGGCCTGCTGGATGTTCCCACAAATCATTGTAGCTTGATGTTTTCGTTGGTTACCTGTTTAGATGGTAGTTGTGCTTATTAGACTGTGAAGACCTTGGGGTGAGCCGGTGCAACTGGATTTCCTCAGTCTTCTGCCACTGCATCATCAAGACTGTGTCAACAGAGTAGTGATGTTCAGTAAAAATGATATTTGAGTGAGTTAATGACTTCATGACTAAGGTGACACGTAGCACTGTAGAGGAATCCTGGACCAGCAGATAAAGGACCTAAATTTTAGCCTAAACTTACTGTGTCAACCGATGCTAGTTATTAAGAAAAAGATAAATTTGTTTTTGTTTTTGCCACTAAAGGATTTGGACAAGGTGAGCTATAGTATTTCATTACAACTCTGGGATTTTGGGGATATTGAAAAGTGATTTCAGTCCTGTAATTCTATGATGAGAGGATGTTAATCTCCAAAAATTACACATGGCTACTCTCATGGTGCTAAACTTAGGGGAGGAGAGGGAAAGACTTTCTTCCAAGCAAGTAATGAAGAAGTGAAAATGTGGATATGAGAGATCAGAAAGAAAATAATTTGCCACTGAAAGGAGTGAACTTCATGAGTAAACCATAGTTTGATTGTGGGACTTGTAGTATTTCAAAGTCTCTGCCATTCATCAGCAATTCCCCTGTTTATCTCTAATACAGCAGATACAAAAGCTTAATTTTTAACAGGGCTTAATTTTATTAACTGCAGTAAACCAAACTGAAGAATGTAGATTTCATGGTTAAACACTTTTAAAATTGAATTAAAATGCTTTAATGACTGCTAAGTGGTTATAGCTAGGTGCTCTATAAAACTGTACTTTTATGAAATGAATTTAATAGCTCTAACTTGTGATAAACATACAGCAAATAAAATGCAGCTTTCAACATAACTCCAGGAGTATCAATTCTAAATACATGGCTAATGTGTACTTCAAGTTTTGTAACATCATCATCCTAAAAATATTTGGATAACCTTTTTATAAAGTACCCTTTTCATAATATAAATAGATATCTGTATCATCTGTTCAACAAGCAGCTATTAAATATGTATCATTGGCTCAAAAATGGGCATATACTATCTGCAGACACTGCTGGTAAGCTAGAACTCAAAAGTAAAAGTTTACGGTATAAAATCACGACTAATTCTTTTACAGAACTTACATTTTAAAATCTGGATGTATTAGTGCATCAAGTCATGGTGGCTCATTATCCTCTAAGATCAAACAGTGTGGGTTAGAATTTGTCAGGCAGCTAAGCTGTGATGGAGAAGAGAATGACAAGACCTTTTAGAACAGGAAGGGCTTTCCTAATACAGAGCAGGCTGGGATGTCCTCCAGGTAGCTCTGGGGACACAGCTTTAGCAGAGTGGAACACATCACAGAGCAGCCAGGCAGGGCTCTTGTGTTTGCTTTGGGCAGTGTTCAGTGCAACACCACCTAAAACAAGCACAGTTTTCTTAAGACCTTAGATCACAAAGTGTCTGAAATGATTGTGTTGATTAGTAAATGAACAGATATTTTTAAAAGCCAATTATATGGGGAAAAATCTAAGTCATATTGGGAAATCATTGTATTTGGTTTGTTTTTTGTTTTTTGGGTTTTTTTTTTTTTGGACAGATGTGGAAAAGAGAATGAGTCTGTAGTTCTTCAAGAAGGCTCATGAACCAACAAATCTGAGGTGTAAGAACTTGCCTCTTAATGTGTAGACAAACAGCAAATAGTTGAGTGGTTTTTTATTTTGTTTCGAAATAGGCAATTTGTTACTCAGATCTACTTCAACTGAACCTTGATTAACAATCTGAAACATAACAGACTAAATTTCAAATAAGTGTGAACCCATGTAAACGTCTAAGTTGGCTATCACTGTATAAATACAGTAGACATCTACCAGTTTGTACTCAGACTACAAATAACTATTCTGGGTCAGATGATCCCTAACTAAAGTTCCTGGCAGATTACCCTGAAAGACATCTCTTGTGCAATAATACTTACTCAGATTAGAATTGTCTTGCACACTGTTGACCTGCTATAGGACAGCAGTAAGCCGTATTTTCTTTATGTTAATAGTTACTTACTCAGCATATTAACATGAATTCCTAACTTGTCAGTTTGTGAGTTGAGCTATGATAACTTGCATGCCCATGAATAGATCAACCTGATTTCTGTAGTTTAAATAATTATAATACATTTGTCATACACTTACAGCTTTTTTCACATAGCTTGTGAAATAGCATAGAGATAAATATGATATCATCTACCCCCGAGAGGACAGAATGAATGAAAGGAGCTTTGGAATGAACATCTGAAGATACTTTATTTCAGTTCAGATTTTGTCTTCTGTCTTTGTTCATGCAATCACATTTTCCTATTTTGTGTCTCTCCTCCTACTCTGCATACCCTCCCGGTCTGGGAGCAGGACTGGTTCCTGTGAAAGTCCCCTTCTGCTAGAAAGCAGAAAGCTGTGCAAAGCTCCATGTGGAAAAATTTAAGGGCTTAGGGAATAGAACTATCTGAAAGCCTCAATTCCCAGCAAACTAAAGGTCTGCTTGATATGGGATGTGGGCAGGACGAGGCAGGTTAGAGTTAGCCCCGTGGGGAGCCAGTAAGGGAGCTTCCGAAGCTATTATTAACTGCCATTGGGACTTATCATTTCAGGGAATGTAGAGCTCCAAAATGATGAAAGTGAAAAGAGGAAAAAATAGTGTAAGGAATCACATCAGGGAGTTCAGAGTATCACAAAACCATATGGGAAACGCTCTAGCACCAAACATTTCCCATGTAACGGTCGGGGAAACCAAGGCTTGGCAAATCATTTATGTTGCCCAAGGTTAAGCAACTCAAAAGAAGTATGGAGCTAGAATTTAACTTAATTTTGTGTAACTCCAAACTTGATTTTTTTCTTTCTTTCTATTTATTATTATTATTATTTTGCTTTTGTCTGCATATAGCTACCTACTTGTAAAAATAAGACATCTTCAAGTATTCTGAAATGGAATTTTCTCCCAGTGGAGACTTATTGAAGATTCTGATCAAATTTTTCTTTAAATTTCCCATAGAAGGAGAGGACATTTGAAGTCAGTTAAGATTCCACATCCCACTATTAGTCTCTCTGGGTTTAAGTCTGACTCCATTCTCCATTCTAGCTTCCTGTTTATGTATCCTGGGAGGCAACAGGTGATACCCCAAGTAGTTCTGCCATGCCATCCATATGGAAGACCTAGATTCAGTCCCTGGTTCCCAGCTTCCACCTGTCCCAGCTCTGGATGTCGCAGGCCTTTGGAGAGTGATAGCAGAAATGCTATCACTCTTCCACCCACTGTGTGTGTGTGTGTGTGTGTGTGTCTTTCAAATCAAGAGTTTTTTTTTTAAATTTCAAACTTGAATGGCCTGTGACATAAAGCCATGCATCCCAGAGAACTTCCTTCACTCTGTCTGTAGATCCCTTTGCTGTTAGGGCACATAACCCGTGTCTTGTGGCCATTGTGCACCACATGCATCTGGTGTATATCTGCAGCCATGACTGATCACACTAGACCATTCATTCACATTCAGATCTCCCTAGAGGTCAATCATATATAGCTCTCAGTTAGATTATCAGGGACATCTGTGCCCCTAGGACACAGTTGTCTCCCCGGTGCAAAGCTACTTGTTATCCAACTTGTGACCTTGGCCCCAGTCCCTGTTCCAACCCAGTTCTGTCTCATTTTTGCACTTCAAGAGCCAGACATTCTGACAGAAATAGTCTGTTATTGGCTTAGCCTGCTCTAAGTGTCAGTGGTTGGATCACTGGTTACAAAAATATATGCACACAAATGCCTCTGACTTTTGAACTTGTGAAACAATACTATTTTTACATTAAATCAAATTATATACATAAATACTTGTTGGAAGGAATATTTCTGGTGGATCCTGTTGTATGTGACTGGGAACTCTACCTACTCTGGAAACTTAGGGAATGGATGATGAAAAATCCACTGCCCGAAGCAAAACCTATCAGTTTATAAAATTTCATACCATATAAGCCTCTGATATTCCTCCAGAAACACAAACAACACCATCACCATGAATTACAGGACATTTTCTGTCGGGCTATTTCTCAGTTTTCTATATCCCAGAGCTTACAAAAGACCTTACTATAGACTAAAATGTCCTGCTTTCCTAGCAAATGTCCTTTGCTAGTGAGTTCTGTGAAATAGAATTCTGCGAATAGGATTTTGCTTTTGTTTTCAGGTTTAAATATCAAATACTCCAGCACAGCTCACATTCCTGTGCTATATTGGTTTTCGACAACTTTTTCTTAACTTTCAACATGTGGTAAGTCCCAACAAAATGGAAGAAAATATGTTCATTCATCTTTGTTCTTCTTTAATAGAGGTTTGGTTCAATCATGTTGTTATCTTCACTTGAAAATAGCAAGCTCAGAGAATCACAGTTTGAAAGCTGAAAAAATGTCCACACACCACAACGGAAAATCAGCTGTTTGCCCTCTGTAAGGCTTATTAAATGTGTGTATAGAAATACTCAAAGTGAAGACAGATTTTGACTCCCACCCACGTTTCTCCATGTTTTCACCTACATATGTTCTAAGTTTGGTCCAGAAACAAAAAAAATGAATCAGGGAATCTCCATTGTGAAAGCACATATCTCCCTCCCCTAAATAGGTAACTGCTGACACACTTTCCTTCTTAATTCCATTTTATCCCTTCATCTTTTTGTTTGCCCCAAGTTCTTTGAGCAAAATGATGTGCTTGAGATAAGACACTGTGCTCTGCTTACCACAGTTGATGAGAGCTCAAGGAGAATGAAGAGTTATTCAAACTTTCCAAATTTAGAAGCTGGGAATCCCCAGTGATGGGTTTAACTGGTAAGAAGATCAAATGGTGGGAAACACAGATGTGGGTCCGCTTGGTTTCTGGAGCCAAGAACACTTGCAAAGCAGGCTTTAGTAGAAAGCATGGAAGGCAGCTGTTGCTCAGCTGAGGCGACTGCTGGTTGCTACATGCTTTTATTATCTTAAAATCCTCACACCTGCCAGAAACACCTCCCTTTGGAACAAGTTCAGCTCTTTTTTGGCCCTTCCCTTCTGGAAGCAAACCCTGAAATGGGGAAGTGTACAAAGCGTTAGCGAGGGAATTTGCACATGTTCAAAAATATGAGAACAGCCATTGCCCCTTTCAGCGTAGCTTCCACAGAACTCTCCTGAGTCATCCTGGTTGCCGTTTGTACATTCTTCAAAGCAGCATGAATACTCTCAGGACTACACATGATGCTCCAAAGAAAGAGTAGACAGAACAATACAGTTCCCTTTGCTGTGCCATCAGAAACTAATGATTTGTTGTATGAGACGCCAGCTTTACGTACATATGAACACACACGTATGTATATATTTCTTAAAGCTATACACCTATACATATGCACATATAATTTTTCTGACTCCAAAAGAACATTTATATTTTTAAGTTTTTTAAAAATACAGGAAAATGTCCTGGACTATCTGGGAAGATCTTCCTCTCTATTTCTATTAGTGTTAATTCTAATACCAGTATTATAAGCAATATTATTGACAGCCAACAGCCATAATGTATGAGGCACAGCAGCCACACTCTCTTAACCACATCATGATGCTTGCTGATGACCAGCCACACTCTGATCTGAACTGATTCATTCAGTCCTACAGGCTGAAAACACCTGTACTAGTCACTTTGCTATGGGTGTGATGGTGCAATCTTTATGAGTCAAGATAGCCCACAGTCATCTGTGGGGAGAGGTTGGTGAAGGAAGGGTGGAAGGAAGCCTGGGAAACTGCCAGATATGTGCGTGCAGAGACACCTGTCAAAAATATCAGAAGTGAGTATATAGCCCAGAGGCTCCTAGAATCCCCTCAACTTCTCAGAATGCATGGGTGGGAGTGGGGGGTGAGAGTTCCCCCTTGGCACCTATGAAGATCCATCTCTTTCCCCACTGCAGTCTGCTTATTTCCTTTGCGCTATTATCATGGAATGAAGCAATTGTAGAGAGAACCTGTTGTAACTACAGTCCTGTTCCATGCCATGGATGCTGGGGTGGAGATCACTAATTCCGTCTTATAGGAAATGGCAGAGATGTTTTAAATGTAGTTTTTTAAAAAAACTGAAATACTCATAAATGGTTACACTGTAAATTTGATGTGCAGGGAAGTAAACTTATTTGTAAGTTGCTAAACAGCATCAACATCTAGATCTGCTAACCATTTGTAAGTAGGAAACTGGCTCTTGGTGTTATACACACTCAGGTTATTGATTAATATTCTCTCCACTCTCCTACATGAGATACAACCAAAGCAGAATTATTTAGGAACAAGGGGGAAGGAGTATGCCTTAATATGATTTTGTTTTCCTTCACTTATTTCCTCCAAGTGATAAATAGTACAGTGTCATAGAGATTTTGATAGAAACAACATTTTCTGTAGGACACAGAATGTAGTCCTTAACATGAGACCCAAACCATAGGCAAAGAATCAATGTGTGCTCTCTAGAAAACTTCTGTGATGATATTCCTCCCCAGTAATGGATTCATCCAGCTATATACAATGGAAGGTTCTTTATTCCACCCAACCATCTACATAGGTTCAGTTTTAAGCCACAATGGACAGCTGAGCATCACAATCACTTAAGGTTTGTAGCAGGTTCCATTTCAAGCTCAAGTAACCCTCAAAACTCATTTGCAATAATTTTTCTAGGGGTATGCAGTGTCTCTATTATTATCTCAGCTACTTTCCTATGGCTGGGAACCAATGTTCTATAGCCTCCAAGGAAGTGACACTGAAGCAGTTGCTTTCCAAAGGAGGGACACAATTCTAGCTAGAAAAGAATGTCAAAGTAAATATAGATTATTTCTTTCCAAAGTATGTATTCACTATAAAATACACATAAATTCCCCATAACATTACAGTAAACATTTGCATATAGTCATCATATATGAAGGTTAAAATGTAATTTTTGTGAGGATATATGTTGATAAGCCTTGCCTCTGGCCTTTCTAGTTATGGAAGCTTTCACCTTTTGATTGCATCGACTCAACTTTATTTTTAATTTAGGCGTCTGAATGGCCTGTGTGCAGTGAATTGCTGGCTATGATTCTGATCCAGTCACTCATAATTAGATGGCCGACCACGACTCATGATCTGTAATGCTGGGAGCTCAGACAGTTTGTTCATTGCTTGGTCAGCTAAGAGCACACTTACCTCCTGTGCTTTCCTTCAGTTGGAGAGCTTGCTCCAGGTTCAACACCCTGGGCAGCCCCTTATGCATTTTACTAAGGGCAGTTTATAGGGTAGAAAGGACATATGGACTGAATATACACATCTTTTTTCTGTGATTTTTCAGTGGCAGTTAGACTATGAATAAATAAAGACCAAATGGGCAAACAGCCTACAAAGGTTGCTGTCCTACTATGGATAACCAAGAACATGAAATCTGCGGGACCTGGGCCTGGGATGAGAACAGTGAGCTGGTTGGTGTTCTACACTGTATCTTCCCTTCAGGAGTGGGGAACCTTTCTTCTGCCAGTGGCTACTTGGAGATTTATAACATTATTATGAAGTTATCAACTTAAAGATTAGCCAGCTAGAGATTTACTGAGGTTTGAATGCTGCTGCCTGTGATTGTCTTGGCAGGACCAGGATAATGATTTTGCAGGCTTTAGCCTGGGCATTTGTATCTTAGCGCTGAAACTGCATTTGGGAAATTTTTGACTGTTGTCCCCATCGATCACCTCCATGCATGTCAAACATCTGTATATATGCGTGACTGTATATATGCGTGATGCTGCGGGCACTTGTGTTTGAATGTTGTGCTATTAATATCCATTAAACATATAGAAACAAACAAACAACAACAACAGAAACAAAATACTTCAACCAATTCTGAAGATTGAGAACTAATCATACATTACGAATTAGGCACAGCATCATTGAACCTGTATTTAAATAAACATGTTGCTATAAAATTGAAATGATGCATAGGAGTGTAAATGAACATGTATGTGGCTAGGGGTCACATAAATTGTTAAAAAAAAAAACAAAACACTGGCTTTAGGTAATGAAAACTGCCATTTTGACCTGATAAGGTAGAAATTTGTCACCCTCTAACCAAAGGAATTCGAATGAAAGAAAGAGAATGATATGAGTAAAACAGTGTCCATTGCAGTACCATACACAGTAGTGAAATACGGGAACCCAGGAAGGTGGCCAACAAGGGAAGAACAGTAAACTGGACTGTGATGTAGAACAATGAAAGGATATATAACAGCCCATTAGAAGTCATGATTGTGGTGATTATGTAACAACATTTAAAATGAACAATAAAAATTCTGGAGGAAAAACTCAACATTAGGAATATACATTTGCATGTACGTTAAAATATATAAATATGCAAGGGCAGAAACAAAAATGTCATTGAGCAATAATGAAATAATTGCATAGGTGATAGCATAACATGCAATTTCTTTGCTTCGTATGGCTCATGGCTCTCAGTTTTAACAATAAAGAAGAGAGAAGCTTTATACTTGTCATTGAGAAAATGATATGAATATATATGACCAAGCAAAGAATTGTATGCATATGTACTGTCTCTGTGCATGCTCATATTCTAGGTTTCTCAGGGACTAATGACATTTTTAATTCTTGAATTCTTGCTTAGAAAAATGAATATTTTCAGCCTGGCAAATACAGCTATGAGACATTGCCTAAGCACAAAATTTAAGCAAAAGTATGAGGAGATATGTTTGATTTTATTTCACAGTAGCAATTTGTTTGGATTTTATGCCTTTAGTCATTAAATTTCTTGAAAACTGCAGATGAAATTATTAAAAATTTGTCACACTTCAAATGACAGTTTTGGAACTCTAAAGAACATAAATATTGTTACTTTATCACATAATTGCCTCTAACTAGCAGTTAATTTAACTGTGTGGCTGTAAAGTTGTTTGCTAAGGTGAGGATGTCCCAGTGGGATTGCATAAAATGCTTTTCGTCAACACCCACACCTATCAGCCTATCACCTTTTCCCTTTTTGCCGGTGTATTATAGCTCTGCTAATAGCTCACACCTCCCGTCTCAAAGAGCCCTTTTAAAGCTACTAATGTATGGTACTGGCAGATTTTGAACTTGAAAGAGAGGATACCTCAGAGGTAAAAGGACTTTAGAATTATGACTAGAGATGAAGTTGAAGTTGACATTGGAATGCAAACCAGGCTTCAGTCAACTAAATGTTAAATCAAACTACTGTTTTTCCTGTGTTATTTCCATCTTAGTGACAACATTTTAGTGTAGTTTGGTAAGAAGGCAAACAATGGCAAAATGTTTGTGAACACACTGACCACATCTGAGAAGCTTTCCAAAACTCTGGGAAAAAAAAGTGGGTTTCAGAGGTCCATCTTATGGCATGATGGGTAAGACCACTGACCACAGCACCAGCATTCCATCCGGGCACTGATTTGTGCATAGCCCAACTGCTGCATTCTGATACTGCCCCTTGCCAATGTGCCTGGGAAAGCAGCAGAGGAAGAGAATGGCCCAAATGCTTGTCACCTATATCCACTAAGAGCCCTACATAAGGTTCCTGATTCCTGGCTTCTGGTGACCCAGAGTTAGCCCTTGCAGCTGTCTCTGGAGTGAATCAGAACTTGGAAAGTCACTCTCTCTTCTCCCCTTCCCCACCAACTCTAACTTTCAAATAAAACAATAAATCTTTTTTGTTGTTGTTGTTAAAAATAGGTTGCACTTGAAACTACCCATGTTAACAGATAAGGTTCAGAATACAAGAAAAAAATAGTCTCAAGGATAGTGCAGTGCAAGCATGCTATACTGTTAGCCATGCAGAGTATGAGCAAGGTGACAACAGACATGAGAAGAGGAGAAAGGATAGAGATGAGGAAGAGACAAGGCATGGAGAGGCATGGGGAAGGAATCAAACTTCTGTGTAAGCTCACTGGGCACCATTGAACCTGTGGGCTGCCTCCTTTGACCCTCTCTGACCTCCCCTTGGTGAGTTAGGTAATAAAAATGTCACCACACTCTCGATGAGACTCATTAAAATGAGAACTGAGTTACTTGCCCATCATTCAATTTTCTTTGGCCAAGAAACCAGATTTATGCTGCCCACCACTTTCTCATCCTATTCTTTAGCATTAGCCAGATATGTGTCTATGAAGCCAGACCTATAGTGGCCCACAACGAGCAGTGTTGTTACATGGAGGGTACACAGATCCTCACATCCTTCTGTGGTGTGTCATCTTTGAAAAGTCCCAGGTACAATTTTTGTTTGTTGTTATTTTCTGTAATAATCCCTCAGCAGGGAAGTGCTGAAGCAAGGAGGTCTGTGTTCTCAGGGAGATTATGGTGATCCTGGAATGAAACCACGCTCAGCAGGGCTCAACCCAGGATAAATGATTTATAATTATACATGAAGACAAGACTTCAGCTGCACATTATTTTTGCTCTGATTGAAAATAGCTTTGCATGCCGTAAGTAGACAGTTTTTTTTCTAGATACAAAGGAAGCCTTTTAAGGAAGACTTATTTACTTACTTACTTATTTGTTGTATGTTATTTATTGGGACAGGCTCATTCTAAACATAAAATCCCAACTGTATGTTGAGAATGAATGTATCCACCTTTTGATTACAAAAGAAAAAAAAAAGAGTTAGACTTGAGACACTTTCCCAGGACAATTTAGAACCGGTTTTAATGAACAGAATGCTGGTAGATAGTGAAAGGTACAGAAGTTTTTGCATGACTGAGATTGATTCCATTCAATTATGCCCTAGTGCCGTCTTTCCTGAGCCCTAACAACCTCTGTGCTAGCTTCTGTTTCCCTTTAGTGATGCTTCCTTGTCTCCCACCTGCTCTCTGGCTGCTAAGTTCTTAAGCCTCACATGCTGATGCACCCTTTCATTCTAGGTAAACTAAGAAGTTAATTCAAGCTAACATTTTGATGCTATATAATATGTTAAAGCAGCATTTTAATATCCAAAATATTATACTGTGAGTAATAGGAACAGCATGATCTTTCCTTTAGAAGTTAGGAATGTTAGACATGCCAACTAATGAAGAGTAGGAACATTTTGGAAGTACATTTTGTCCATTGGCCTAAAAGTTCTGAACATCATGATCACCTACAATGGAGAGCTTATCAAGACACAGATTGCAGAGCAAGCCCCACATTTCTTATTCAGAAAGTCTGTGTGGTCAGAGTATTGCATTTTCAACAAGTGCCTAATGAAGCTACTCAGGGGACCAGCATTTGAAGGCCATGGGTTTAGATGTTGTAATGCTATATCATTATAATATATTCCATCATCAAATGATATGATATAATAGTTGGGTCTAAATCTGCCAAGCAAGCCAAAATATAGATGCTTTCATGGCAGTCAACATAAATTATTTAGAAATGAACCGCAGAACTATGTCAATCAGGCCCTCAGGGCCACATACAAAAGCAAGGCATCCAAAGAAATACCTAGTGAAATCCTCTGGGATCCTCATCGCCTAGGTGTTAGGATGGCCCTCAGCAGCACTTCCTTTCTGGAACACAGTGGTATGGGAATGTTTGTGCTTTGTGACAATGAGAATAAAGACCTCATTAGGAGCCAGAATTCCAACATAAATAGAAATGCTATGTTTGTATTTCCTGATGGTGTTGCCACAGATCTCATATGTTTTGTTTTTATTTGGTATTCATTGTTATACTTTAAAAAATTTATTTACTGCACAAACAATCCTATAATAGCTTTAACAGGAATCAAAAAGAAATAAGAAAACTATTGCTGCAATTTATATGCTTTCAACTATTCTCCAAATGCACCCATAGTTTTCTTTGTTGTAATCATAGAAGGGATAAAATTCTACTCCCTGCTTTTCCCGTTTAACATATATAAAATGTATGTTGAAAAATTAAAAACTATTAAATAGCCCCAGATGTAAAGTTTTGCTTACTTATTATATATGAGACATTCTCCTGGACACTGTGTATGTGAACAACTGAAAAAAAGTTCTGTGATTTTGTAGGATTTTTGCAGTTGTTGTCTGCAGGTCATACTCTAGAAGTATACATCAAGCATAGCCCCCCAAAGGAATGTTTGGGTTTAGAGATCCAAGTGTTAAATATTATTCAATATTCATTCAAAGTATTTTTTCTTTGCTAAGGTGCCTCCTTTTCCAACAGGACAGCAACAGGGCTGGGTTGCATGCTTTTTCCTTAGGTTTAAAAATAAAGTGGGGAACCTGAGCATGATGTTTCTGGGTTGCTCAAAGTCAAAATGTAGATCAGAAGTGTTAGCTCAAGGTTTTGGTGTAATGGCTGTCAAGTGTTCAGAATCTGCCTTTACCATTTACCAGCTGTGCGCTTCTGAGCCAGCCACTTAATCTCCCTGACACTTGAGAGCTTTATCTCTCAAGTAAAGACTTGTCATGACTCATTGAGGCTACGTGATAGAGAAGCTGGTACGTAGCACTTTTCAAGCATCGAAAGCAGTTATCCCTAGATGTGGAATTCTGATATATAGAGTTAGGGTGGTGCACTGGAGAATCCTGGGTGAAAGGGAAGGATGCCTAGGACAGTGCTGTAATAGCCTCATGTGGAAGGTACACATGGTTTGCTTGCCAAGGTTAGGAGACAGGAGTCTATGTGTAGGCTCCTTATTATGACCCTTTGCCCAAGTGCCCTCACCTCGTTAAAATGAAAACATAGACCTGACAGTCAGATACCTAACTTCATTTGGAGAACTTAGAATATTTATTTTACTATTTCTTTAATTTGAGGTTACATGCTTATAAACATCAACAGCTTCATAAACATGAATCTCTGCCACTGCATCTGAGTCAGATATGTAGATAAGCCTTTTGCTTGCAGTTGATGTGTTGGGTGCTGCTCTCCTTAAGTACAAACAGAATCTGGTCTGCATTAACTTCGTAATGTTTGGCCACTCGCCACTTGCAGTGATTTTAGCCTGAATTCCAATCCTTAGAGTGGATGAATGGAAGACTTACCATTGCCCTCATTAAGCAGACCTGACACTGTCATTAAAGTTTAGTAGCTATACACTTCAGAGGGAGAGGAAATCACATTAGGTTTACATTTTCTTGTTGTCTTGAATTTACTTCCTTGCTAAAGGCTAGTCAACATATTTGGGTCTACTAATGTTTTATCATCAAAGGAAAAGTTTTGGTTTTTAGGTCCAGTACATCTACTGCTTGAATGAACTCACTAGTTTGTTACTCTAGAGTAAATCCAAGGTCATCAGAACTGTGGATGGTGAAGATTTGAATCTAAGTTTCTTGATGTGAATAGATGCGTTAAACCAAATCCAGCATTCTGAGGGGGCCAAGTTTCTTGGAACATGTACAAAATTACATTTTCCCTCTGCATCCTTGAGGAAAGATTTGGCAAAAGTCTGTGAAACAATCTCACTACCCATCCAGATATTCTGTTGGTTACTGATTAAATAAGTCATTTCGCCTCATTACACTTCATTGATCCCATCTGGACAGAAGCAAAGTTCTAGATAATCTATGTTTCAGAATTGACCACTTCTGATTTATTGAACATATGCTCTTAACTAAACTAGAATATTCTATGTACAGATTGAAATTTATAAAGCCATTGTTATGCCTTATTCATTCTTTCTATAACTTATTTAGTACACAAGTATCCAACCAATTGCACATTAGGGCATTCTACTAAGGAGATTACAAATAAATAATTGTGTGAAACCTGTTCATATCTACCAGAAAAAAATCAGGTATTTAAAGAGCTACATTACAGGAAGGAAAGTGACAAATACGACAGCAGAATGCAAGACAGACTGCACGTTCAGGAGGAAGAGAACCTGGAAGGTTTTCACAGGGAGGTATTCTGTCTAGACTTTGAAAATGGGGTGAATTAAGCATACAGAGACTTTCACAGTGTGAGGAGGATTATAAAAACCTTTTTATAACGCAACTTTTCCAAAAGTATAGAACATGATCACCAATCAGGCATCCATTCACTTGATCTTACTCAATTCAACCTATTAGCTCCAAGTTGTGTGCTAGTTATATTTCACATTTCAGTAAAATCTGTGAGATGGAAAATAATAGTAGATATGCTTCTAACTTATTAAAGGTAATCTCCCTGAGAATATTAGAAAGAAAAGAATATAAAAAGAATAGTTATGAAAAGAATATTTATGTTTATATATATTCTTTTATATGTTATAGAATTAGTTAATTTCTGAAAATAATGGCAAAAATTTGCATGTAAGTGTAAGTGGGAAGAAAAGTCAGAGTGTATTGAAGTGATTAGGTAAAGGAGGACGGTTTTGAATAATATCTTGGAGCAGCCACTGTTTTGAAAGGGGAAAGTAAGATATCTGAGAGAGTGGTGAGAGTGGTAGTAACTTAAAAAACTCAGGGATTCTTGAATAAGTTTGCTGTCCTCTGCAATAGACTGAGATACGGGAGATGAAAGTTCAGCCCATTTTGGGGGGGCCCTGAAAATTGTCAGAATGTGTCAAATCTATCTTCTATGCTATGAGAAGCAAAGGTAGCTGATAATATTACAGATAGTCTTATAATTTCAGAAAATATTATGAAGATCTGAGAAGTCAGTGAACAATGCTAAGGAAAGTCCAGATTAAGATTTTTCAAGTTTTAAACAGAGAACTTCTCTTTAAGCATGAAATAATGGAAAGGTAAACAAGTTATCTCCCACAAAAAAAAAAGGAAAAATAAACTACAAAACTGGACAAAGTCATCAGAAACAACTGCTGGGTACTCTGTGAATCAATCTAAGGCAGTGGCCATCAATGCTTGAAACATTGAGCTTCAGGGAAGTGTACTGTGTGTCTCTATTTCGCTTGCCAGTGACATCATCTTTCTTAGCTCACTCTATTTGCATGTGAAAAGTACCAACCTTGCTACCTACCCTAAAGAAAGACATATTTTCTACCATTGGCATGCTCTGGAACACTGACAATTAAAACAACAACTTAGTACCAAGCTAGCAGGAAGATATAATGACTCTTCTACCCTAATGTTTAAGTTCTTGTTTAAGTTAAACAATGGATTAGACAATCCAAATTGTTAGAGAAGGGTTGGTTTAAGATGGATGCCGTTGTGGATTTCTCTATCCCATACGGAAGTGTTAGGTTTCTTGTCCCTTCTCTGCTTCTAGCTGAAGCACACCCTGGGAAGCAACAGTTGAGGGCTCAAGTACTTGAGTCTCTGTCAGCCATGTGGGAGGCCCATCATATTGAGTCCCAAGCTCCTGGTTTCTACCTAGCCCATATCCACTTGTAGGCATTTGCGGGATCAACCAGTAGGTGGAAGACATCTCTGTCTGTGATTTTCTTTCAAATAAAATGGAAATAAATACATAACTGAGTCAGAAACTTCATGTGGATCCCTGGGAAATTAGATAGGTCTTGGCAGTCTACATATTTTCAATGTACAGGCAACTGTACAGATACACGTGAAAGATGGGGACAAACACAAGCTTCATAAACATTTCATCAATGAACACATTCACCCATTCTCAGAGGAAATATGAAAGAGTCTAGAAGGAAGAAAAACCTAAGAATCGCTTCAAATATGGATGTGCCCCCAAGTCTGTAACTGGAGGCTTAGCAGAGGGGAGAAACTTTTCTGGATCGATGTATTTCAGTACAACTTCAGATGCTTATTTGCCTAAAATCCAAGTTGCACAAGCACCAGCACCCTGAAAATTGATGATTAAAACAATGATGACACTGAACAGTAACAACAGTAATTATGGCTTCAGAGGGAGAAAGATTTCACAGATTTCGTCCATGAAAATTAACAGCAAAAAGAAAAAGAACAAAGAGAAAATTGTCAGGGAAAGAAAGCATAACCTAGAATTTTTAAAATATGTCATCCAACCAAAAGTTTCAAAACATGTAAGGAAACCGGAAAATACATCAAAATCCAGTAGGGGAAATGGTAGTCAATAAAAGCTGTGTGATTGCTCTGGCTGTTGGGTTTAATAAAAATAAATATTTCACAGCAGATTTTATTATTAGGAATCTGCAATAGACTAAAGCAATCACTAAAAAAAATAAAAACAAGATGGCAATGACTCATCAAACAGGGTATTTCAGTAAAGGGATAGAAATAATCAAGGGAATCAAAGAGATAGAATAAGTAGGAAATAAAAATTCATCAGGGACTCAATAACAGATTTGAGATGCAAGGAGAAAAAAGGTATGAACTTGAAAATAAATAATAGCAACTGCAAAATTTAAGAATGTAAACAGCTGCAGAAAATGAGCAGAACCTCAGAAACCTGTGGAACAACATATGGTATTCCACTGCATGCAATTGGAGGTCTAGAGAGGAAAAGATTGAAGGAGAATGTTACTAATTGTCTTCTGACCAAGGAAATGATGTTAGTGTCCTAATTCCCAGGATCTGTCAATATAATCTTTGCAGATGAAAAGGTTAAGATGAAGTCATTGTGGTGGATGCTAGTCCTATATGACTGCTTTCATAAAAGGAAATTTGGACACATGTAAGAACATGCAGAGACGGAATACAATGCGATGGCATAGAAAATATAATAAATTCTCTTTTACATTCCTCAGAAGAAACCAACCTAGTCAATGCATTTGCCTCAGACTTTTACTCTTCCAAATTGTGAGACAATGAGTTTTTGTCCTTTGAGCTCCCTAATTTGTGGCAAATTGTTACTGTAATCCAGGAAACTAATATATAGAATGAAAGAAATTGAGAAAATCATGGCTCACAATATCGTTTAATTTTTAAAATGCTTTCTTCTGATCCAAGAAGCTCAACGAATTTCGCGTAGAAATGATCAAGTAGTTCCACATCTGGACATATTATGGGAAAATGTTTATGGTCGAAGAAAAAGAGACAATCTTAAAAGAAGCAGGAGGAAACTGACTCATCACATGTGGAGCAGTGATTAACCGTTGAATTATCATCCGACAATTGAGCCTAGAAATCGTTTGCATATCTTCAACTGAAAGGGAAACCAAAGATTCTGTGTTCAGCAAAATGATTTTTAAAATGAAGGTGAAATAGAGGTATTTCCAAACAAAACAAAACTGAAAGAATGCACTACCAGCAAATAGATCATACAATAAATACTTTGAGGAAATCATTCCCACTGAAAGAAAATGACATCCGAGGGTAACACAAATCCCAAGAGGGAGACAGGGGGATCATGAAATAGGGATATTCAATAGGCGATTTTTTTTTTAACTGTTTAAGATTGTAGGGTGTTTGGCTCAGTGGATATGGCACTGCTTGGGTTATCCATATCCCAAATTTGAGTGCCTGGATCAGGTCCTCGCTTCAATTCTAACCCAGCCTCCTGCGATCCACATTCTTGGAGGCAGCATTTGATGGCTCAAGTGTTGAGGTCCTTGCCACCCAAAAGGGAGTCTTGGATTGCGTTCCTGACTCCTAGCTTTGGTCTGGGCCAGCACTGGCTATTGTGGACAGTTGAGGAGTTAACAAGCAGATTAAAAAAATCTTTTCCTATTTTCTTCTCTGTTCAAGTAACTGAAAATAAGTAACTTTTAGATTTATGCAAGTTAGTGTAAAGTGATAATTTAAATAGTATGTATTATGATACCTGTAGATACAATACAAATTTATGACAACATGGCACAAGAGAAAATACCTTAAAGCAGCATTTCTATATTGTATCAAATCTGCATAGATATTTCTGAGGTATATCACACTGTTAATGTGCATATTGTATCTTAGTTCTCACATACTATATATATGGATGAAAAATAAATCCAGAGAAATGAATATTGGTCATTTAGTAGCTTAGACAAAAATATCAAATTTGTGTAATGTAGGTCAAGTTATGTTTAAAGGGAAGTATATAGCCTTATGCAGCCAAAGCAATGCAGGAGAAAGGTTTCATATTACCTGGTTTAAGATAACACATTAGGAAACTAAATATAATAAAAAAATCAAAGTAAGCAGAATGAAGGAAATAATAAAGATTAGAGCAGAAATCAATGCAAGATAAAGCCAAAGCAATAGAGAGAGCCAATTACCAATAAAGCTCCTTGAAAAGATTTTAAAAATTGACAGATATCTGAACACAACAATAAAAGCACAAATCACCAGCCAATACAGAAGTAGACTTATTACTGTCTGATCATAGTAAATTAATAGGATAATGAAGAACTAGTGCAAACAACTTTATTCCAACAATAAGAACAAAAAAGATAAAGGAAATTAGCTTCTAGTGAGTATTTATATTTATTCATTATTTAAATATTTATGGTTTTTAAAAAAGATTTATTTATTTTTATTTGAATAGCAGAATTACAAAGAGAGAAGGGGTGTCATGGAGAGAGTGAAATGAGAGAGAAATATCTTGTATCTGCTGGTTCACTGTAAATGGGCACAATGGCTGGAGCTGATTCTATCTATAACTAAAAACCAGAAACTACTTCCAGGTCCCTTACATGGGTGCAGGGGTCCAAGGACTTGAACCATCCTCTGCTGATTTCTCAGTCCATGGTAGGAACTTTGATCAGAGTGGAGTGGCTAGGACTGAAACTGGTGCTCATATAGAATGTAACACTGGCAGATGGAGTATCAGCCAGTTGGGCCATTGCACCAGCCCCTGTGAGTATTTTTGTCATAACTGAGTTAAAAGTAAATGCAATATTTAAATAAATAATTAACTATTCAAAATATTGAACCAGAAATTCTAAATAGTTCCAGAAAAAAAATTGCCAAGTTGAACATAGTTGCGCTGCAATTTCTGTAATGTATTTAAGGAAAGAGTAATACAGATTCTGTGTAAACTCCTTCAGAATGTTGAAGAATGAAAGCAACGAGTTCCTTCTATTCTGATGAATATACAAAGATTGATTAGATTTCTACACACCAGAAACAACAAAGATAAAATCACATTCCCAATGCCATCAAGAGAACAAAATAACAAGCTTAACAAATGTAATACTTTGCTTTATGCACTAAAGACTACATAATATTTTTGAAATTTTTGAAGAATAAGTAAATAAATTATCACTCCTATACATTTGCAGAAAATTTTTATAATACCATTTTACTACAAATTGAAAAACTTACTCTAAAATTCTAAAGGCCTGTGATATCAATCAAAATTTTTTTAAAAATAGGGCCCAGTGCAGTAGTGTAGCGATTAAATTCCTGGTCTTGAATGTGCCGGGATCCCATATGGGCCCTGGTTCTAAACCTGACAGTTCCACTTCCCATCCAGCTCTCTGCTTGTGGCTTGGGAAAGCAGTCAAGGATGACCCAAAGTCTTGGGACCCTGCACCTGTGTGGGAAACCCAAAAGAAGCTCCTGGCTCCTGACTTTGGATTGGCTCAGCTCCAGCTGTTGCGGCCGCTTGGGGAGTGACTCATTGGATGGAAGATCTTCCTTTCTGTCTCTCCTCTGTGTATATCTGCCTTTCCAGTAAAAATAAATAAAAATCTAAAAATTTAAATGAAAAATTGGAGGCCTAAAATTATCTGACTTGAAAGCAAATCCATAGTAACTAAGAAATTGGGTAATGTCATAAAGATGAAGAACTCAATCAATGGAGCGTAGATACCAGAAATACATCCACTTGGACATAGCCAACTGTTTTCAGTAACAGTAAAAAAATAATAATAATATAACAGAATCAATATAGTCTTTTCCAAAAATAATTTTGTAAAAATTAGATGCCTATTTGCAAAATATAAACACACTGTTACCTCACTCTACTGCTACAAAATCATCTCAAAAGTGTATCCTGTAACAAAAACATCGAAAATATTAACTAATATAAAACTTAATTATGATGAATCATTGTGTTCTTGGATTAAGTTTTAAACTTAGAACTGTAGGGGCCTGGCACAGCGGCTTAGTAGCTAAGGAGTCCTCACCTTGTCTGTGCCAGAATCCCATGTGGGCAGCCCACTTCCCTTCCAGCTCCCTGTTTGTGACCCAGGAGAGCAATGGAGGATGGCCCAAGGCCTTCGGAACCTGTACCTACACAGGAGATCCAGAGGTGCCGCCTGGCTCCTGGCTTCAGATCGGCTCAGCTCTGGCCATTGCGGCCACTTGGGGAGTGAATCTTTGGACAGAAGATCTTCCTCTCTGTCTCTCCTCTTCTGTTTACCTGATTTTCCAATAAAAATAAAATAAATAAAGAGACTAATCTCAGAAAGAGCACTCTTAAAGAGATACACAGTACAAAAAAGACAGACAACACCAACTATTAGAAACTGAGAAATACACTGCTTTCTGGTGGGAATATAAATCAGTACTGCTAGTTCATAAATAATTTAAGTTTCTTAAAAACATGAATGTAAATTTCTAAAAACCCCCAAATCTGCATAAACTTAACAATACACCTAGGACAAGTTAAGACATGTATCCAAATGCTAACTTGTTTTAGAATATCCATAGCTTTGGTCACAATAGCCAGAATTGGAAACTATCATTAACTGGTGAATATAGAAATCCAATAAGGAATATCCATTTGATGATATCATATACAAAATATGAAAAAAGAAAGAATTACTGTTATTTAGTGAAAGATAATAGATCCAAAACAATGTATCTGTGATTGTATTTATGTCATCTATTTCAACTTAACTATTTAATTTCATAAATGACAAATATATGAACAGTGGTAGCTCAGTGATTGCCTATGGCTACGGTTGGAAGGAGGAATTTATTTCCAATGGATTCAGGAAATTTTTCTTGACTGATGAAAATATCTTAAAACTAGATTACATGAGAGTTGTACAGCTTTATAATTTTACTTAAAAATGGCTGAATGTTTAACTTGAAATGTCCCATTAAAAATAAACAGAACTGGGCTGACGCTATGATGCAACAGAGAATCTAAACAAGAATATGAGCAAAAATGTGCCCGAATGCTGACCATTCTCAATTCCATGTGTGTCTTCTGTAAATAGCATCTTGCACTTGGCCCCTAATACTCCAAGTCTTTATTTCTTTATTAACCATCTCCAAAGCATTTCCTGAACCCTCTGATAACCATGCTTTGAACTTCCCAGAGAACTTTGTTTTCTTCTGACTGCTATTCTGATTTGTGTCCTTCAGCGTCTCCTTGAGAATGTTGTGACACCAGGAAATAAACTACTTTCTTTTTAAATTCCCTGTGTGTTCTAACACCATAGCTGACAGGTGGAAGAAGTTAAACCGCTATTTTCAAAATTAATGAAACTAGTATTTTTTAAATTAATGAAAACCTCACATTTCCCAAGCTTGTCTATCATCGTCAACAGCCTGACCACAAGCACCACCACTAGTGATACCTTTTTGGCTGACATTCTGTGGTGGAAAGTAAGGATCCTCCCTGACACCTTTCTTTACCCTCCTGGAGGAAGGCGTGTCCTCTGAGATGGAAACCTCCCTGTGCAGGTGTGAACCTGGGATCAGCATCTTCAAAGAAGCCTGACCCTATCTCTGTGACATCTCCAGACAGCCTCATTCATGTTCACTTACAAACTGTGGAATTCATTCATAGGCCTTTGGTCTGTGTACTAAGCCCATGATGTCCATGCAAGCCCCAATCCCAACAAGTTATTAAAGTTACTAAAGGCAAGTAGCAACCTGCTCGTACAACCTCACCCACCACCTCTTTGAGAGAAAAACTCCACTTTCTGCAGATAGTAATGAAGAGAGTGCCTTATGGACAGACAGCTTTGGTTGCCAATCAGATTTCTGGCATGGGACTGTGGGAATGTAGACAATTATTTAGACTCTAAGTCCCTCTTCATCTGAAATATCATTAAGTATACAGGATATGATTCAGATCTGCTGTCCCTTATCAGGAATTTCAAATTCCATAAATCTCTCAAAACAGAATCTTTTTTTATAACTCATCTGGTTATAAAGCCTGACCTGATCTGAACTCGGCTGGATGGGACACTATTTATAGGTTTTGTTTAATCCCAGTTAATGAGAATATGCATACTTGGCTGAAGAAATACAAATGTGTTTGATTATAGGATGCTACCCCAGAGACTATTGGGAATGTTTTATCATTTACCATATGTAAATTGTTCATACTGATTTCCTAAAACTGAATGATTCTGAATCTGGAAAATATCTAACCACAAGGGAATTGGGAACCTGTTCCTACATTTTAGGCTTGTTGGAAGGGATCTAAATAAGAAGATAAATTTTAAAGTGTGTATTGTTCTCTTCCTTCCTCTTTTCTCACCATGATCACTGCAAAACAGTGCAAAATACTGAGAATACAAAATATATTTTATTCTGTATAAAACAGGAAGTCAGCAAAATGTACCTTCTTCATCACTTCACTTCCCTCCAATACTTAATTTCTACTGTTAATGTTTCTAGCTCAGCTCTCCGTCCTGTCAGTATACGATATTTTCCCTTTGTTCTACAATTGAGTTGTAAATGTTAAAATGCATTGAAAAAAAAAATAAGTCTTTAAGGGAAGGATCAGATCATAAAAAAAAAAAATAAGTTTCTCATACCACAGTCTTGGGACTTCACAGTCAGTTCCTCCATACATGACCTTGGGTTGGTCACATCATCTCACATTGAATCTCAGTTACCTCATCATCAATATTGAGATAATGTCTGACAACTGACAAAGGCAGATGGCTGAGTGAGGTCATTTCTTGAGGTCATTCCAGCTTTAAAATTTGTTCCACCAATTTTCTGGGTACAAGGGAAACAGAGGGCATTCCCAAAACAGTTCGCTGGCTGTGTTTGAGCTACCATCTGCTCTGCTAGCTTCATGATAGTCTACTTTTTCAGGTTGAGTGTGAGAGATGATTCATGAAGACAAGTGCATGGAGAGAAAATGAGGCGGATTTTGTAGAAGAGGAAGAGACAGGGAAGCCATGAGGCTGAAACGTGTTCCTTTGAGTGTAGCGAGCTTTAGACCAACGATGGGTCATTGAATCATAGTACGTACCTCTGTCCAGGGTTCAGGTTTCAGGACAAGATCCCATATGTGTAGGGAGAGGATCTGTGTCCATCAGGTGTTCTGAGGTGAAACAAAACAGAGATGTTCACAAGAGCATGTTGGGTAGTCATTTTGCTTTAGTGGAGAGTGCAGGTTTACATCTATCAGAGACTAGAAGCACCTGGCTCAAGTAAGGGCCATTTCACTTATAAACTGTGTACCAATGAACAAATCATTTAACCTTCCCAAGATGAGTTTCCAAGCATAGAAATGGTGGTGCAAAGTAACTCTCCTCTGTGATTTTTATAAGTCTGCTGCCTGGGAAAAATGGCATCTAGCACCTGTCAAGTAGTGTTCGGTAAAGGACAGTTGTTATACCTAATGAAGATCTGAGGTGTTCTGGAAGAAACTGGAAGAGCGTTCTTATTTTTCTGAGATGAGGAAAGTGTTGTAGGGAAAAGAAGATGAATGAGTCTCACCTTTTGCTCTTTGGGATAAGATGTGAAAATAGCAGCTTCTCCTTTCTGTCTAGGATGAAGTCATTGTTGGAAGACAAAACTTGTTTAGAATTATTCTGCTGCCAGCATTTATAGCAACTGTGAAATGGCATGGAAGAATATACATGAGTTAGAAGGAGTTCAGAAAGTTTTCAGAGAATTTTGCACTAAGGAGTCTATGTATAACCCTCTTGTTCTAATTATGCTTCCATGTTTTGGTCTAAGTCCTAAATTTGTATTTCGGAAAGGTAGCATGCTATAACAAAAGGAACTTCGATTTTACACTAGAAATTCTAGCTTCAAATCCAGATTCCTGTATTATGAATAACTGAATAGAAAATGTAGCAAAGGACAGAATTTTGTCTAAGCATGTTAAGCTGCCACATTCAATGTAAGAAAGCAGATTTGAGTTCCAGATGTTCCACTTCTGAGCTAGCTCTTTGACAGTAAACCTAGGAAAACAGCAAAAGTTGGCCCAGGCACTTGGGATGCTATCTACATCGGAGACCTGGATGGAGTTCTAAACTGTTAACTTTGGCCTGGCTGAGCCATGGCCACTACGGCCATTTGGGAAGTGAATCAGAGGGCAAGATCTCTGTCTTCTTTTCAACTTTCTCTCCGTAGCTCAGCCTTTCATTTAAATAGCTGAATCTTATTTTAAAGTAAATTAGAAAATTTCATTTTAAATATATTTTTAGTTTTAAAAAAAGATTTATTTATTTATTTGAAAAGCTGAGTTACAAAGAGAAAAGGAATACCCATGAGACCTTCCATCTGCTGGTTCACTCCCTCAAATGGTCTCAACATTCAGGGTTGAACCAACCCAAATCCAGGAGCCAGAAGCTGCATCTAGGTCTCCCACATGGATGGAAGTAGCCCGATCACTTTGACTAACTTCTGTTGACCTACCCATGCCATTAACAGGCAGCTAGATCAGAAATGGAGCAGCTAGGACAGGAATCAGCACTCACAGCAACTTCTACCCACTATGCCACAATGTTAACCTCATAAAATAAGTTAATAAATCTAAAAAAAATAATAAAATGTAACAAAATTTAATCGTCAGGGAGAAATAGTACATATATTTTACGTATATTTTATATTCATATATACATATATGATAGTATATATTTTTTCAAATAATTAATGAAACTGGTAATAATGGTTAAGTATATAGTAGACAGTTATGTTCACGAGCCTCAGACCTTGAGGACATTCTTCTGCATAACCTTTGCTCTCATTTACTAACCCTGGGAGGCTTCTCATCGAAGACTTTCCAAGGTCGTTCCCTCTCCAATTAGTTCTCTGCTGGAATGTGACATTCTTTGATCCCATGGTTTATCACGCCTTTCATACAGCACATTCTTGGCTTCATCATTATTCTCTTTTTTTGAAAAAAATATTTATATGTTGATTTGAAAGGCAGAGAGATAAAGACAAGTAGGGAGAGAGGAGTAAGGGGAGGTAGAAAGAACAAACTCCACCTCCTAGTTCATTCTCCAAATACCCAAAATGGCTAGGGCTGGACCAGACCAGAAACCGGAGACAGGCATTCATTCCAGGTCTCCCAAATGAGGAATAAGGACCAAATACTTGAACCGTTGTCTGCTCTGTTCTAGAGCCTGCAGTGGCAAGAAAGTGAACCTAGGAGCCAGAGCCAGGAATGCAACCCATGTTCTCTAATAAGGGTTGCAGATTTCCTAACCAATGTGTTAACTGATAAGCCAAATGTCCGTCCCTTCTTTGTTCTTCTTTATTACGCTTCTTAGCTCTAATCACTAGCTGATATTATAACATATGCTTACTGCTTATTTATTTTAAAGATGCATTTTATTATTGTGTTTGCGTGGGAAAGATATCTTCCATTTGCTGGTTCAGTAATTCTGGCATTGTTGTGGTGGCTTACAATGACTTATTTTTGTTGTTTGCCTTCCCAGCTAGTATAGAAATCCATGAAAAACTCACCAGGTTCTTTAAAAAAATATATAAGAAGTATTGATTTTTATTGGAAAGGCAGATTTACAGAAAGAAGGAGAGACAGAGAGCAAGATCTTTCATTCATCAGTTCACTCTCCAAGTGGTTGCAATGGCTGGAGCTGAGCCAACCCGAATCCAGGAGCCAGGAGCATCTTCCATGTCTCCCAGGCAAGTGCAGGGGCACAAGGCTTGGGCTGTCCTTAACTGTTTTTCCAGGCCGTAAGCAGGGAGCTGGAAGGAAAGTGGAACAGCTGGGACATGAACCAGTACCCATATGGGATCCTGAAGCATGCGAGACACAGACTTTAGCCACCAGGCTACTGTACCAGGCCCTCCACAATTTCTTAAAACCTGGCATATGATAGGCTCAATTATTAATCACTGAACACATAAAGTAACAAATGACTAAGTAAAATAAAAGAATTAAGTCACTAATATAAGCCAAGTAAGAAATCTACAAAAAAATTAAGCCGAGGATTACAAAAGGGGAAATTCACATGGTCAATCAATATTTTAAGTTTCTGAACTTATTAGAAACAGGGAAACCATAATTAAAATATTTTAATTAGTTAATCTCATTTTGATAAGTTAAAACCAGGCAATTCAAATTGGAAGTTCAAAAGGAAGAAGTAAGTGTATCAAAATGCTAAATGCACTGTTTGTACAAGTGTAACTTGGGAGACCAAAGCGGCAATAGCTGGTAAAACTGAAGGATTCATACCCTGTAAATGAATACTGCCTGCTTCAGAAAAATTATTTCAGTCATGGCTGTGTTAATCTTTGTAACAGCATTAAAAATAGTGTGCAGACACCACCCAAATGTTTACTGGCAGGAGAAGAGACAAATGAACTACAGTGTGATAAAATGATGCAGTACTGTAAAATAGTAATAAAAATGGCTTAGTATTGAGAGGCAATGCATATTTGTCATGGAGGATGATATCCCCATAAATCAAAATTGAAAATCAACCTAAATACCATTTGTAAATAAAATGATGACCTGCCTATATTACATTACTTATATGGATCCTCTTGGAGAAAATAAGACTAGAGTGGGAAATATATGTTAATTATTTATCTGTAATTTTCTATTTCTTTAACAGTTACATCTGAAGTAAATGTGGTAAAGGTCTCACATCCATATCAGGTGATAAGATGCAGCATTAACTTTGTTTAGTTTCCCAAAATTGAAAAGAACCAAAAAATAGGCATCAAAATTATTGGTACTGTGCCCAGGGCAAAGTGCTTCATTTTAAAAATTAAGGCATCTGCTTCCCAGCTTAGGCAATTGAAGATATTAAATAACACATAGAGAGAAGATTTTTCAAATTATAGGGCAATATGTTATTGTCAATATTAATGTTACTTGTATGACTTTTATGGCTATCATCAATTCTGCACTAACAGATGTTAAGTGAATAGTATTTTCAAACTGTGTGCCCTAGAACTCTGCAGAGCTTTATGGAATGCCATGAAGATTCCAAGATTCCCAAGAAGTCACTTGGGAACTGTTTGAAAAAACAAGGAAAATTGCAGTTCAGGGCCTGAGAGTCCAGTTCAGTTGGAAAGTTCACAATTTTTATCTTTATTTACTTTGAGATTTCAAATAAGGTTTTTCAAACAAAGAATACAATATATATTGAAAAGCTCATGGAAAAATGAAAAACATTAATTTGGCACCAAAATATTGTGTCATTTATGCATACTTCAATAGACACATGCATGAATTTCACCCATTTTCTGAGCCAAAATAAACTTATCTTTTAATTTCATTTTCTCTAAAAATTTGATTTAACATCAATAATAAATCAGAAATACAACACTGTATATTTTTTTTTTGCTATAAAAGTTCTGTATTGCCATTCTGCCTGACTGGTAACAAATTCAGTGTCTGTTATTATTGGCTGTCACTTTCTGCCCTGCCCCCTGCACCCTAGGCTCCCGCAAGTTCTATGGATATTATGTAAGAGAGCCCGTTTGCCCCATGGACACATAGCCATTGCTGATACACTTCATTCAAGTTCATTTGTGGTTCAATGGCTCAGAAACCACCTGAGAATAGGATGCTTATGTTGCTGCTAGAGAGACCAGGTGCTTGGGTACTGCCCAGCAAGGGAGCCATACCATAGCTTCCATCAGAGGACAACACTCCACGGCAATCTATTCCACTGTTGCCACTTCACTCCTTTAGAATAAGCTTTCACTTTGAAAGGAAAATAGAGGCTGGCCACTATCATGGAATTGAAGAGAAAAATGAATTGGGGCTAAATACATGCATACAAATTAATACTGTAATAAAACTGCTTTGCTGTGACTCCTTTTGCAAACAGTTGAAAGTCACTGGCTTGGAGAAATGTTTCCTTGTGTTTTGTTTTTCATTGTGGGCTGTTTTTTTTTTTAAAGATTTATTTGTGTATTTGAAAGTCAGATTTGCATAGAGAAGGAGTGACATGGAGACAACAATCTTGCATTTGCTGGTTGACACCCCCAAATGGCCACCACGGCCAGAGTTGAGCTAACCTGAAGCCAGGAACCAGAAGTTTCTTCTGTGTCTCCTACTCATGGGCAGGCTCCCAAGGAATTGGGCCATCTACTCTTGCTTACCCAGGCCAGAAACAGGGAGTTGGAATAAAAGCAGAGCAGTTGGGATAAGAACAAGCACCCAAATGGAACTGAGCCAAGCAACCCACCAGCCCTGATATAAGACTTCTTTTGAACATCAAAATTTTTCAGAGCCATGTGTTGCTCTGCCCCATTCTCACATCTTCAACACAGTATCACATCAACACCAGCAGGAAATGCAGAGAACTGTATGCTAGAAAGTGCTTGCATTGGATGTGTGCTGGAGGCCCTGGACTCCAGGCATGTGGCCTACTGGGTCATTAATCATCTTGATCAGGCTTGATGTCATCCTCAAATGAGGTGATAAAATAGGGGATATTTTGGAAATTTGTAGAGAATTGATTTATAAGATAAGTTTACTTTTGTACAAAAAAATTTGAAATCCACTCACAGCACAAGATGCATTTTCACAATAATCTTTTTATAGAACATATTTAGTTCATGTTCTAGAGGCTGGGAAGTCCCATACTGTGGTGCCAAGCTCTACGGGTGTCTTTTGCTGTCACAACATGCTGCGGATCATCACTTAGCAAACATGAGAATTGTGCAAATTCAAATCTCTCACTCTCATTTTCTTCCTTAGATGTATTTGACAAACACACACACACATAAAGAGAGAGAGAGGCAGGTGAACAGACATAGAGATAGAAACCCCATGTTCTGATCCACCCTCATATATGTACAATGACTGGAATCAGGTTGAAGTTATAGCCATGGGATAGGAACAGAATCGTGGTCTCCCACATGGCTGGTGGTAACCCAGTTACATCAGGCATAATTGCTGCCTCCTATGGCTTGCATTGGCAAGAGGCTAGAGTCAAGAGTGAGCCAGAGCTGGGCTCCATGCCCAGGCACTCTGATGTAGAATTGTGGTCATCTTACCAGGTTGAATATCTACAGCTTTCCATGCACTTTTTGAAAACACTGATATGCATAAATTTAATTTTCTAAGCAGTTTTAAGGGATTTGTATTCACAAGAATAATAAAGAGAGTAAGAAATGTTTCCATCTTCTGGTTCTCTCCCTAAATCCCCACAACACCTATAGCTAGGCTCGATTGAAGTCAGGAGACAAGAATTCCATTGGGTCTCCCAAGGGGGTGGAAGCAACCCAAGTATCTGGGTCATCATTTGGTGTCAGCCAGACATGTTAGCAGGAACTGAATCAGGACCAGGTATCCAGGACTGAAATTTAATTGTGGGCATGCTCAGTAGCAGCTTAACTAACTGTATTTTTGACATGTCCTCATGCAGTTGGGAATGTGCTGAGAGAGCTAAAAATAGTTCTGGTGTCTGCTTAAATTGCAATCCATCATTAGATCATACTGCTTGTACTCTGCAATAATGTATTTGTTGTAAATCCTATTATTACCTTCATGAATACTACACATAAGTGGGATTTGTGTGTGTGTTGTTTCTTTGTTTAGATATTTAAATGTACCACATTTTGAAATCTTACTTTGACTTCATTATCATTGTTATTATTTTAGCATATTTTTGTCTGAAAAATAAGTTGCCACTTGACTGCTGGAATCTCCTTAAATTTCTTTGCATCAAAAAAAAAAAAGACAAAAAAACAAAAAAAACCACCAGCATTCAGATTTTCTAATGGCTTTGTTTCTCAGCCTGTACAGGTCAGACACAGGACTTCACTCCCTGCAGCTGTTAACTCCAGCTTCATCTCATCAGGGAGACCTTCTTTCTATCCCCCAAAGCACATTCAGTTCAGTTCTCAGTCCAGGAGGCCATCCCATTGTGCAAGACAGATCAGGGTTCTTTACTGTTCTTCCCAGACTGTGCTGTTCCAAATGATTAAGTTGTTGCCAAAAGACACAGCAAGGTCCCATGTAATGTTTTAGCCAGTTGGAAGAGGCCAGGGAGCTGTAGTGATAGAGTGGCCTGACACTGTAAGAAAGGCTCAATATGTTTCAGCGAGTATGAAAAGAGTCACCAAGGTGCAAACTTCTTTGTGCTCTGCTAGATATACATCCATGGCTGGGGAATTTCAGCTTAAAAACAGATCCAAACGCTGACATAAATTTTAGACTGCGTACAGTCTAAAGTGGTACAAAATAACCAACTTGCTCTGAAGTCCCTCCCCTCCTTGCCTCCTTTTTGCCTGTCCACAAATTGGCTCAACTTTTATCTTGCACATTCACCGTAGCTGTTTTTTAATTGGAAGATTCGTAAGTTCATTTCTGATAGAGAATCACTCTGTAGTCCACTTATTTGAAATATATTGGAAGCCAATAGCTATCCTTGTCCTGGAGCTTAAAAAAATAATAATCCCCAGGCCCATTTTGGAAGAAGACATTTGAAAATAAAACAAGGAGTATTTTCAAAGGCTATTGTTCCTGAAATGTATTCAAGTGGCCAGTGCAGCCATTGGCTCCAGATGCCGATTACAGATGCTCTGCTGGCTGATTGGAAAAATTTTGACTTCAGAGCAGTACACAAGTCAAAGGGAAAGTCTTTGAATTCTGTAATGAATTTGATTAGCTGTTTATAATTGTGAAATTATTTTAAAACATCCCAGAACCATCACCATTCCTTAATTTGGATTTGAGGAAGCTGAATTGCTGATGCTAAGAACATCTTTGTGGCCAGGATTGTTTCTCAAAAAAGTATTGTTAAAAAGAAAAGTTCTTCAACAGTTTATATCTAGGTATATTTAGAGTGCTGTAGACTTATTGAATAACGATGACAGGAATCAGAAATACCAAATTTTGTAAGACCATTTTATGGTAAAGAATAGGAAATTGCCCAAATCTTGGTTAGATTATGGAAATAGAGTATCTCCAAACTAGGTGTTTTATACCTATGGAATCCATTCTCTTTGTTTTGATAAAAATAAAAAACAGCTGGGCATTTGAAATGATAGAAAATATATGTGTGTTCCTGCTCGTGAGTATGTGTGTATCCTCCAGGTCAGCTTTGGCCTGGGCTCATAGAGGGATGATTTGTTTTTCCAGGAAAAACTCCTTGAGAAACAAACCTATTATTTTCTATTTGGAGCTGAATTTTCTACACAAAATTTGGTTCAAAGTATCTTTGAAGCAGAGAGACCAAACTACACATTGTCATAGGTTTAGATCAACATCACTTTGGTTGAATCTTTTGGCTTAAACAACACCTCTTTAATTCTGCGACAGTTTATGTTTCTGAAAGAAAGGCCATTTAGTTAACAGTCATCTCAGATGACTGCTAGTACAGTCATCTTCAGGGAGCAACTAGACCTAAAATCTTTCTTAAAATGTGAATGTAAGAGTGGCTGGTTTTCTCTGACCAAGTATTACTCAAATGAGGATTGTAGGTCATTGTCAATTTTGTTTCTTTTTTTTTTTAATTTTCTACTGTGATTTTGCATACATAGATAAAAATACCCGTAGTCTTTGTATTGTCATACTTCTTTCACTTGGATGGTTTGTGTTTTGAAACAAGATATTTGATTTTGGGTAGCACATACCGGTTAGAGCGCAGAGGCTGTGATAAACCCAGGCCCTTCCTCTGTGGACTGGGCCTGTAGAAGCCACTGTTTGTCCAGAAGTTTCCTACCATTCTCTCTACTACTTTCCTGCATGGCTAGGGTCAGCCTTCAGAAGTAGCCGCATCTCTGGTGACACACTAAGAATCAAATCACATCCACAGATGGACATAGGTATACAACTTGCAACCACAGCAGTTTCACAACATAGATTGTGTACTATTGATTTGCCAGGGAGTTTTGACAGGCTCAGAACTCTGGAATCATTATTTTTAAAGGGAAAATATTTATTTAAATAAATAAAGCGTTATTATTTTCAGTATATGTTTCTACAGCTTTGCCAGGTACTCTGCTAGGTTTTAAGCAACATCACATAAGGTAGACTCTGAACTCGTAAAACTATATCCTTAAGGTAAATCAAGCTAGCTGTGAAAAACAATATTAAACATTTGTGTTTTATATTTCTTAACACTTGGAAATATTGTACCTTGTTTTTAAAATAAAATTAATCACTAGATCAATAAATGCTACATGTGCCCAGTTTAATAAGCATCGTGTATGATAAAAAGAAATCAGAATATATGACATAAATTGCTTCAAACTTGTTTACAAGGACAACCAAAGCGTAATAGGGAAGGCAAAAATATATTTATAATTTAAATGAAAGAAACAAAGAACTTAAAAAATAGCTTCGTGTAACAAAAACTGAGTAACCCAAATCTAAATAATACTTAATTAAAAATTAAAAATTAAAATAATGCCTACTAATAAGAAGTTATGTTCTAAATAAATCTCAAAAGTGTTTATTCCATCAACCAAAGCTGAGAAAACTCTAAAAACAAACATAACTTTCCATAACAAATAATATTTGGTTATAGATTCATGCTGATTGGGTTATTCAAAAGCTTCAGGACCTGGGAATTCTTTTAACAGGAAAAATGTTGGCTGCATTAAGTATTGTTCTTATAACCACGGTAAAGTGAGGCCTAAAAGGGTGGACGTTGTAGCATAAGGAGGTAAGCAGCCACCTGTAAGAGCAGCATCTGCTGTGGGGGACTGCTACACTTCTGATCTAGTCCTATGCTATTGTTCCTTGGAAATCTAAAGGGTGATTCAGGTGGCTGGATCCATGCATCCATATGGGGGAGCCTGGAAGAGCCTCCTGACCTTGGCCATTGTGGCCATCTGGAGAGCGAACCAGTGGATAGAAGGTCTTTTTCCCTCTCTCTCTCTCTTTACCTTCCCCCTTCTGCTTGTAGATTTGCCTTTCCAAAAGCAAATAAATCTTTAAAACTTAGTGCGGATTCACCTGCTCTTGTGCATTCCGCACCCCCATGCTCTAGTCCAAATCCTATCTGCAGCCTCACTGAGATATCCATGGTGTATCATTGCTGGTCTTCCTTTCTGTCACTTCTCATAACAAACATGACCCTGAAACTTCCCATTCAGCCAATGCATATCCTTCACTAATCATCAGCTGGACTTCTTAGTTCACTCAAAATCTGAGCTTTGTTTGGATTTAAATTTCCTCAGGAGTCATCCCCAACGCTTCAGCTTATTTTCCATGGTTCTCAACTGTAAATATAACATCAACATTTTAATGACATCAGAATTGCTTTATCCATTCCCTGCCACATGCTGCTAATTTCACTGTGTCCCTCACAGCTGATGCCATATATACTCCACAAACTCATAAAGTGTTTTGGTCCAAGAGTTGGCCTTGGTCCTCTGTTTTTCACTGCATTTTCACTTCCCATGAAAGACACCATTCTTGTGAAATTGTCATTTCATAAGATGCAGATTTTTATGTATCAGGATTTAAGAATGTGAGCTCTGATGTCAGGTAACCTGGGTTTGAAATCTGGCTCTGTTTATAACCTACTGAGTTACACCAGAAAAGTCATTTAAGTATTATCATCTATAAAGATAGGAGGACTAGGGTCTGGTAACTTCCACCCACAGAACCAGGGTCCCATATGGGCATCGGTTTGTGTCCTGGCTGCTCCACTTACCGATTCAGCTCCCTGCTGATGACCTGGGAAAACAGAAGAGAATACCTCAAGCCCTTGGGCCCCTTGTACTCACTTGAGAGATCTGAAAGAAGCTCCTGGATCATGGCTTTCAATTGGCTCAACCACAGTCTTTGCAAGTGTTTGGGGAGTGAGCAGCAGATGGAAGACCTCTCTCTCTCTCTCTCTCTTTCTCCTTCTCTGTGTAACTGCTTTCAAATAAAAATTTAGCAAAAATTAAATCTTCAAAGATGGGAATACTAATTATTTGTGCCTATTTATTTTGGTTATTTTGTGTTAGTTGTCAATTATGAGTATTCTAGTTATTAAGTTGGATCCTCTGTCTGATCTGACTCTTTAAGTTGATATTGTTCATCCATTTGTAGAGTTGACTGTTTTGAAGTTGAAAGGGAGCTCTCAGCTGGCTTTTCTAGTGCATCAGCCCTTTAATATATTAGTCCCTCTGATTAATTGAAACCAAAGTAAATCATTGACTCAAAGTCCTATATGCAAGTCAAGTAAAAGAACTCAGGTATTATTTTGTCCCTTCCCAAAACTAAAGCAAAAGTTTCCTATAAAAGCTAGAGAACAGTTAGGGAGAATTTGGCTGAGTCTTGTATGAACACATGAAATATTTATACTTGTCCACTTTCTTGGAGACCAACTCAAATACCAAGCAACTTATACAGAAATTATTAGTCATGACACTTTAAAGACAGTTAGCTACCTGTTGAGAGAAACACATTCCTATAAAAAGACATAACATAATTTCACTATGTTTTAATCTTTAGTCATTTGTACCATGGTATGTACTAATTTCCAATATTGCTATGCAGTGTTCTTACATATAGTTTCTGCAATGATGAATTCATCGATTTGAAAAGAAGAGAGAGAGAGAGAGAGAGAGAGAGAGAGAGAGAGAATGGGGAATGAAACTCCCATCGAGCAGCTTTGCCCTCAAATGCCTGCAAAAACCAAATTGGTGTTGGCAGATATTGGAAACCAGAAGCTTAATTCAGGACCACCATGTGGGTGGCAGGAATCTACTACTTAAGATATTACCTGCTGCCTCCATTAGTAAGAATCTGGGATAAGGATTGGAACCATGACTGAACTCCAGCAATCCGATATAACTTCTTAACAATCTTGGTGAAGCCTATCCCCATGTGTTATATTGAAATAAAATAGCAACCAAATATGATCCCAGTTCTTTAGCATACAGACTGATTTTATTCACATATCTCCTATGTCTACCATTTTCCCTACCCTATTAAAGTTAGTCAGTGCTCAAAAATAGTTTTTATTTGATCTTGTTTATGTTTCAATATCCTGATCTACTCTGAAAATGATTTTAATTGGGCTAAATCCTACTTGAAATTGTAAAATCCAAAGACTTCTCAGTCTCTTGGCAAGAAAAACATAGTGTTAAAAATATGTTGCATTTCATTTCCTTTGGATATATACCCAGAAGTGGAACTGTTGGATCATATGGTAGTTCTATTTTTAGTTTTTTGAGGAACCTCCGTGCTGTTTTCCATAATGGTTGTACTAATTTACATTCCCACCAGCAGTGTGCATGGATTTCCTTTTCTTCATATCCTTGCCAATCCTCCTTGTATTTTTTCTTCTTTTTTTATGTTAGCCGTTCTTACTAGTGTGAGGTAATCATTGTGCTTTTGATTTGCATTTGGTGACGCAGAACATTTTTTTATGTAACCATTGGCCACTGTATGTCTTCCTTTGCGAAATGACTTTCAATCTCTTGCCCATTTTAAAATTAAATTGTTTGGGTTTTTTTGCTTTTGAGTTGTTTGAGCTCTTTGTATATTCTGGATTTAAGCTCCTTGTCAGCTATATCCATCCATCTGTCAGAGACATCTGTATTGCCACGATTATTGCAGCACTATTCACTATAGCCAAGACATGGAAACCACCCAAGTGTCCATCAAATGATGAATGGACAAAGAAAATGTGGCCATAAACACAATGGAACCTTACTCAGATATGAAGAGGATGGATCTTTTCATTTGTAACAATGTGGACACATTTGGAGACCATTATGAAGAATAGAAAAATAAATATCACATGACTTTGAGCATTTATGGAGCCTCAAAAAATAAAAAGCCAGAAACATGGGTATTTTGGAGGCCAGCGCCATGGCAAGCAGGTTAATCTTGCACCTATAGCAGCAGCATCCCATATGCTCCTTGCTTATGACCTGGCAGAGCAGCTGAGGATGGCCCAAGTCCTTGGCCCCTGCACCCATGTGGAAGACTTAGGAAGTTTCATATTGGATCAGCTCCAGCCATTGTGGCATGTCAGGAGTGAACCAGCAAATCAAAAGACTGTCAGTCTCTCACTTTCTCTTTTCCTCTCTCTGTCTCCATCTCTGTCTCCTTCTCTCTGTTATTCTGCCTTTCGTGTTAAATAAATAAATCTTTTTTTTAATGGAGGTTAAAAATGTAAGTGTGTTTACCAGAGCGTGGGAGAAAGTGGAAGCAAAATGTTGGGGAAAAGTTGAGTTATGAGTACTAGGTTATAGCCAGATAAGAAGTTGCAGGGTTCTATTGCACAGTAGGGTGAAGATAGAAAATGTTAATTTATTCTATGTCTCTCTATAGAAAAAACTAAAAGGTAATATTTGTGTATGTGTTCAATATATGGTAAATGCTCAAAAATACAACTATGTTTGACCTGACTGGACATTACATAATCTATACATACAATCAAATAGTACTGCAAAAATATGTACAACTTTTGGCTCCTAATTTTTATTAAAGAATGAAATAATGTTATGAAAGAAGTAAAATATGATGCCAGAATGTTTACAGATGGGAGGACTTGCAAACAACTCTCGTGAAGTTATGCCTGTAAGTGAAACAAGATCTGGTGGACAGATTACTATGCTGCTGCTGCAACCAAGGCACTGCCGACCCTATTGTCACATCACTCATCGAAACAAATTAATCTTATCAATTATACATTAGTCCATTCCACTGTATCTCTCCATTCTTTTCAGGGTCCTGAAAGAGGATCAGAGAACACATTACCTTCTTCCAACATGTAGACTTCTGAAATATTGTTGTGCTTTACAGCAGGAGTGGGGTGGAAGTGAGGTCAGTGAGAGACTGAATATGCTTTAGCTGAGTTTCACTGGAGCTGTGGAACTCTACTGGGGCAGGAGCCACAGCCAGAAGGTACATGGAGGTGCAGTTTCAGGGGAGCCTGACCAGTACAATAGCTGCACCTCTGGCAGTTAAGACTTGGAGGTCTCATCCAGGAGCTCTCTTAGTAAAATCAACAGAACATTGTGGCATATCACCTTTGTAAATAAAGCAGTTGGATGAAGAACATGGATTTCAAAAATTAACAGAAATGAATATAGTACACATGCTTTGTGTTATATATGTATGACTTTTTAGATCAGTTAATATTAACTTGAGAGAATTGGAGTGCAGGGTTCCTGTACACTGGATCATTTCCCGTAAATGCCTACAACGGTTGGGACAGGGACACAGCCAAAGCTAGAAGCTGGGAACACAAGCCACCTGCTGCTCAGGAGTGGCAGGATCTCAATGTCTTGAGATGTTAGCGTTGCCTCCCAGGGTCTGAGTTGGTAGGAAACTGAAATCGGGAGCTGGAGGTGGGAGTCAAACATAGATATTCCAGGATGGGATATGGGCATCAGAACTGATAAACTAAATACTTGCTTCTGTCCATATAATTGAAATAAATGCATAGCATCTCTTTACCTCCGATTTTTCATTCGAGCTTGATAAGCAAACATGATACAGAAAATTCTGAATTTACTCAACTGAATTGCAAAATGTTTTCACATGGCAAAATGACTCATAGCCATATTTCTTTGAAGTGCAAGTTTATGACATAATGACTAACTGATCATGGACTTATTTGAAAGGAAATAAACTTTTTAAGAGTCAAATTTATCACCTGCACTTGGTTTTAATTTTAACCAAAAATTCACCTGTGTAATGGTTATAATTTAGTTTGAAAATTGCACTTTACAGTGCAAAGCAGTGGAGATACGGAGCTAAAACAAAGAGAAAGCAGAATGAGTTGTTCAGACTATGATATAAATTCAGCTGACCTCAGCACCTTTCCCCAGCACAAGTGAAGGAGGCCAAAGTACAACCACCAGTGCATGAGCAGCTCATGCATGTCCAGGTGCCAAGGCAAGTCATTCACACTCCATACACATTAAGATGTTGATGATCGGGGCCAGCAGGGTAGCATAGCATGTAGAGCTGCCACCTGCAACACCAGCATCCTCTGTGGGTACATGTTCGAATCCCAACTACTGTACTTCCAATACAGTTCTCTGCTAATGTGTCTGGGAGAGAAGTGGAAGATAGCCCCAGTGGTTGGACTTCTGTAGCCACTTAGGAAATCTGGATGAAACAGCTGGCTCCTGACTTCAGATCAAACTGGCCCATCTCTGGCCATTGCAACCTCTCGGGGAGTGAACCAGTGAATGAATGGAAGATCTTTTTTTTTCTTTGTAACTCTTTAAAATAAATAAAACTTTAAAAACATGTGGATGTCTAGCAATAGTTGGAGGTAAGGTTAATGTAATGTTCAGCTCTTCAGTTACGATGAATTTGTCACACGAAACTTTTTAACATCTTTCCACAGTTTTCTTGCAAGTATTGTCTGAGCGTTGCCCATCTGAAGTGCCTCAACTGCGCCGAGTCAGTCTATTCCAAGGTCATCAATCATAGAGACATTCACTCTGCGAGTAGAACTGGGATTGAATTAGAATATTAGTTCTTCCTACAGCCCAGTAATTCTAAGATTTCTTTTATTTGCATGCTTATTCCATGTATCAGAGCTAGATGCTAGCAGAAATGTTCAGGCAGGGCATTCTCTGACTTGGTCAAAAGAACTAATCCTCCTGGATACTCTCATTGTCCAGACCATGGCTTGCAAGCTTTTTCTTCACTGTGTGTATCAGCTTAGAACAAAAGTAATTCCGTGTGCATCTCAAACCCAAGACATTAAATTTTCCCTTTTGTTCTGAGATCTTTTTTCTTGGGTCCCTATTTTATGTGCATATATGTGTGTGCACCTACACAAATATGATGTTTATCTGCAAATGGAATGTTTGCTATTGCCTACAGAAGAAACTTGGTGTCAGCAAAAATATTAATTGTGTTTCTGGTTTTGCTTCTATTCTCCAAGCTAAGATTTTTGTCTGAGTAAGAATCTGTACCTTAATTATAAACATTAGAAAGTGAAACATGTTTGGGTTTTACAATATATTTGTAAAATCTTTACAGAAATAAGCCAGGCTCATAAAATATAATATTTACTTGTATAACTTTCTCTTCTTTTCCCCTGATATTTCAAAAGCAAGGGTGAAAAAAGTTATGCAAGCATATGGGTTCATCCTAACAATCATCATTAATCTTTGCTTTCCTCATACTTGTTTACTATAAGACCGAGTTAAAGTGTATCTGGACTTTGTCAAATCTTTCTACAGTAATGCTTCACAAGTTCTTGAAAAAGTCACTTTCAGCAAAAGATAGCAGCAAAGGCACACTGCTGGCTGTGCAAGGATTTCTGAGCAAAATACAGAGATAATGTGCAAGTGATGGAAGGCTGGTATTTGTGGTGTTTATGTTATATTCTAAGCAGGGGCATCAGCTTCTCTAATTCAAAGGAAGAAGCCAGCAGGTTGCTGGGATAATTCTCTCCCTCTTGGGATTGAAGGTGCCCTGGGGAAAGAGCTTCTGCGGGAGAGTCAACAGGGAGGAGTGTGAGAGGAAACTGGACACTGATTGAGGGATGATGGCTAAAATTACTCCTCACTTCCCCTCCCTTACCATTAGCAGACAGTCTGCCTCTCCAGCTGGCTTCTCCTACAGTCAGAAAGTTAACCTCTATACTCTGAAGGGCATGGTGTGTTCCAAGCTTGCCTGTTAGGGTGATCACAGTTTTGAAAAGTTAATAGTAAGATATGTGTAAAAATTATCTTAATTGATTTTTGCTTTAAGTATGGGCATAATGAAGAAAATGCAGCTACCAAATGTATGAACATAGTATTGCTAGGTTAACACGTCAATCATAGCTGAATTTAAAGAAAATGTTATTGATGGTAACAGTAGTTTCAACACTTTGCATGTGCTACATTATTTTCTTTCAGCCCAGCAGCCCTTTGAGATAGGTGCTGTTGTTACCCTAATGCACAGATGAAGGTAAACCACAGAAAACCCATGGCTTTCCAGCCATTCCCTAGGGATACAGGGGCATCTCAAGACTCGGAACTGTTACCATTGCGTTGAGGGAATGAGCCTCTCATCAGTGAGACTCATTCAATAAGTTGGTTTGAAAAGTAAAATGCGTTCGTTAACTATCCAGTGAATATCTGTTGCATGCAGTTTACCTTTGTTCTGACCGTGGGTAAGATCACCGTTACAACTCCGGGCTTCATCTCACTGCACTTCCTTCGGAAAGGGTGCATGTCCGCGTGTGTTTGCATGGGTGCACATTCTTTAAACTTTAGACTAAATATAGATTATCCATGTATAATGTAAAACAGCAATACTGAATCACACACCTTGTATCTTTACTATCGTTGGCATTAAAGGCTACTTCTGAAAGTACAATCCAAACTAGCAAAATATGTGCCATTCAGGACCTGCTTTTTTTCTCCTCAAAAATATTCCACTCATTGTGTCTCAAGAAAATCCTGTTGATACATTGCAGTATGTATCTATATTCCTGAGTAAAAGGAGGGCTCCCAATATCTTGACAATAGAATGCTGGACTTTCTACCATTGCCTATACCTGCAGTGTTATGATACACTTAAATAGCAGAATGTTGGACTTGTAGCTGTTGCTGAAGGACTATATATTTTAATAAATGGGAGCTGGAACAGCTGGAGGTGCAGGGGATGGAGGAGAGTGGGGATGTGGAGGGTGGAAGTGGAAATCCCTCTCAAGGTTACAGAACTGTGTCATGAAATTTTTTTTAATTAAAAATCAGATGAAGAAGAAAAAGAAAAAAGAAAGAAAATCCTTTTGTGGAGAGTTTTATGAGCCCCACTGTGGTGTGTACATGGACCTCCAGTGTGCTCCAGAACCCCACCCCTGACATTCAGACATTCAAATCTGGGTTGGAGATTCAGAAATCTGCAGTCTTAATGGGTACCTATGCCTGCAAATAATTGATCTTAGTTACATGTGGAAATACCCTAGGTTAAGAAAGGTTGTTTCCACTTCTATCCCAAAGCATGGAATGTACTTAGTTTCACAAAATCATAAGCATCATCTTTCTTGGATTAAATAAAACTCAAATTGCATTCATTTTGCCTGATAATTGGCACGTGACTACAGTTCATGGTAATTACATGTTCTTCAAGACTACTTGGTAATTTGCACTTAATAAGTCCAAAAATAATTAGCCTGTACTCCAATCTAGGAAGCATAAATACTCGTAAATATATGGTACTCACCATGTAATTGCTTTGCCACTCCATTCAACTCCCCATAAGATTGAGTGGTTACTCAGGAAGGGAAGAATCAGAACAAAAATATTCCTTATTTTACTCGATAAACTAAAACAACTCAACCACTATATTTGCATTTTCAGATGTATTTCCTTAGGTTCAGAATTAAAATCAGGGAAACTTTTAATTCTTTTCTTGGGGTGGGAGGTGTTGATTTGACTTTTTACTTATTAGTGCTAGAAAATTCTCTGCAATTTAAAGTTTTCAAATCTTTTAGAAATATGACATAACCTACTTGTCTGGGATGACCTTTCAAAGCCATTTCTAATTCTGTCCTCCAGCTCAGTAGAGAGGGATTAAATTTTAGGTCTGGGTCACGCTTAGGGAGTGAGCAAGCAACCTTTTTGGTTTTTGCATTGACTTGAAGTTCCTTTCATTGTCAATTGAATGTGCTCCAGGATCCTTGGTGCATAACATTGAGCTGCAGATTAGGCTTCTAAATCCTACCTCCAGATTCCTGTACTAACTACAAAATAAACTATAGCCAGATGTTAGTAATGGATAAGCAGGAAAAATGACCTGTGTGAAAATGAAAATCTCCTAGCATATATTGTTTTCATTTTTGCTTTTATTTTTGCATTTGTCTTCAGAGAACATGTATCCACACATCATTGTTGAAATCCCAGTGTTTCTGTTCCCCATGCTGCTCACCAAAAGGCACTACCATATGGATGAGGATGACTGAACTCCCTGGAACAGTACCAGCACAGACAGAAAAGCATGTCAAAGGATGATTCATTTATTCATTTATTCAGCAGATATTGATTGAAAAGCAACAGCACATCAGGCTGTTTATATTCTCAGGATATAGCAATAAGAAAAACATACAAGTTCTCTGATCTTAAAAAGCTTATAGATTTTAGTGATTGAAGCAATCACATGCCCTCAGATCCCCTCCCATGCTTTCTTTGAAAATGTGAGCTTCTTCCAGGGTGACTGAGAAGGGGGAATAAGCTAAACACAATATGAATTTCATGTTTCCTTATCTGTGATTTTGCTCATATGATTTGTGATTTCAAAACAAAAAAGCAGCATTGATCTGAACCAGGCACTAAAGGAGTGGACAAAGTGTACATTGTACATGCCTTCAACATCTGCCAGCTACCTCAGTTTCTGCACATGTGTTGGAAGCCATATCTACATTTGCTGTCTGATTTCACACACCTGACACTCACAAACTGCATTCCTACCTTTCCACAATGGACTTCGGGTCTTTCCTGAAATACAATGACAAAGCTGTCACAGTACTTATGTTTATCTTGAGCTCTACTACTACGCATATACTGTATATTGTGCTACCTTCCTTCTTGCTTTCATCTTTTTTTGCAGTGTGTCCCTGTTGAAGTTTTTAAGAATGTGTCTGCAGCCCCATCTCCCACCACACCCTGTGGCTTAAGCTGTGTAGCTTCTCATAATGCAGGGATGTTGTCACATCACAGCAGAACTGTTTGTAAACAAAGGATCTAATAAACATGAAAAGTGCAGGTCTTAGTAAGTCATTGGAAAAAAATCAATCAGAGAATGTGATTGAGCATGCCTGGGTGAAATAGAGAAGCACTCTTTTAGATGGGTGAGCAGTTGTGGAAACCTCTCTGAGAGGGCTTGTTGGGACTGGTACTTAGATAACAAGGATTCAGCCATGCAAAACTCTATAAAGGAGGAGCACTCAAGGTGGGACAAGGGTGAGTTCTGTGTGGGTCAGGGGCACAAAGCTTTCAAAGTAGAAATAAACTCAGCGTGCCAGAGCTAGGACCAGAGGTGTGAGGACAGTTATGGGATCTTGATCACATAGCTAGAGTAGAACATTATAAGTAACTCATTTCATTTTAAGTGTGATAAGAAGCCATTTGAAAATTTTGCTTTAGGAGTAAAGGGACCCACTCGATTATAGATAAATAACTGAGGTCTGGAGAAGTTATCCCTCATATCCAAGGTCACACTACCAGCCGGCATCTAGTGCAAGATGTTTTGGCATAGGAATAGATACACACATGCAGTAATTCTTAGATAAAGTCCTTCATTTGAACTCTGAATAACAGAGTATTGATCAGTAAAATGTCCCAGATTCTTCAAAGTCAGATCCAGGATTGGTTCATGGCTGCCTGCAGCATGATGCTTGGCAGCATTCCAGTTTAACCAGGCTGCACCCAGTGTCCTGTGCCATCCCACTAGTGAAAGAAAAGCAGATCAGACAAAATGCCAAATAAGCCATCATAGGTGTTAGCAGATCTGTAAGGCAGCCAGTCTTAGTGAGAGTGACTGCCAGTGCCCAGGTCTTGCCAGCCTTTTAAGAAGCCTAATGAGGCAGTCAGTGGATGTCGGCATTGCTCTGTGCCCTCCCACTAACTGACAAGAGACACGAGGCATGAGACTTTCTTGACAGTGTGTTAGAAAGCCCTGCAATGAGTCAATGAAAGAAGTTGTGAGGTTTCTCTTTTTGGATAGATTGACACTTGTTTTTTATCAAAGCCAGCCAGAAAACAAAAGAATAAATTTAACCTGACAAGAGGCTGAATGCCACAGGGTAAATGCTTTGGCAAAAAGCAGTTCATGTAGGGTTTTCTCTGCATAGAGCAGGAGAGGCAGCTGCCTCTGGGTGTGGTGTGAAGTGTGTGCATGGGGTCCTGTGCAGGTCTGGAGCAGGTGTCTTCTCTGTGTGCAGCCCTGGCAGCCGTGGACTCCAGCAGTAGCTATTCCTCCTTAAGATGGCAAGCCTGTCTTCAGCATCCTTCTATTTTTCTTTTGGAGTTCTTTTTCCTCTGGCTTCCTGGGAAGGTCGGAGTGTGTAGCGAGGTGCTAGGCAATTCTGTAATTCTCAAGCTAGGTCTCAAAGTGTTTCTTCCCATTCCTGCTTCTCATCCTTAGCCTGTCAACTTCTTCAGTCCAGAAAAAGATCCATATGGATTCCTACCTTAAAAATACTTGTTCTCTACCACCTAGTTCTATATTTTTATAGTCTAGAGTCCTTCATGTAGATACTTCTGTGTCTTTACATTTACATTTTTTCTAACCCTAAACCAAAAAATATTGCAAAGCTTCCCATATAGTTCCAGGAGATAAGGAAGGACTCCTGTCATTCATTCATATATTAAATCAACACGTACAATGGTACATCTCTTTAAGAAAAACAGAACAAGAAAAGTATATTTTGGTGTAAAAAAATTTGAAATCCATGCACATGAAGTGTCCTTGCAAATTTAGGGAAAATGCATATTGTGAAAACTATCCATAGATTCCAGATTGTGTCTCTTTTACTTCTATTTTTTTCTCATGGAATTTCTGAAGAAATATCATATTTATTGCATTTCTAATCAGGCCGCACACTATTTTGCATGCTAGGAGTTCTACAACGAGTTAATGCAAGTGCATCTCAACAGTGGCCCTCAAAGCCGTGTCTTCTGAGTCAGCTCTGATGCATGTCAAAGATGTGAATCCAAAATGTGGACACTCAAGTATTGTTAAGAAACAGCTTAGCAAACCCGCATCCCAAATTGGAGTGCCTGAGTTTAAGACCTGACTCCTCTCATGATTCCAGCTTCCTGTGAATATGTCTCTGGGAGTCATCAGATGGAGACTCGGGGAGGTGGTTCCCCATAATGCATGAGGGATGTCTGGATTGAATTCCTAGCTTCTGGCATCCTTATGGCACAGCCTGCTTGTTGCGGGAAGTTGAGGTGTGAGCCAGGGGACAGATTCATTCTCTCTCTCTCTCTCTCTCTCTCTCTCTCTCCTCTTTCTCATAAAAAAAGAAAGAACGAAAAAACTGTTTCTATAATGTGACTTCCAACACTCATTCCAGCCTTGCTTCCTGGAGAGACAGTTTCAGGATGGCACCTTGAAATCTGCATTTTTCTATAAGCTTTCCAATGATTATTATAAAAACCAAAAGTTAACGGGGGAAGGAGTGCTGTGAAGATATGGAGTGACTCTTCTTTGCTAGTGAGATCCTTTAAGGACATTTTCTCCTGGGCCCCTATACCTTGTAGATGAACAGGACTGGAAGTTGTGTGGGTCTGGATTTGGGGGACCAGAAAGCTTCCTTCAAACAGGGAATTGCCAGGAGCTGTGTGTTCTGTCAGTATCCGTATCGTTTGCTCAGGCATGATTCTGTTTAAAGACAGCATGGTTTAGAAGCAAACAATGAACAGTTATTTCTGCCTTGATATAAACAAGGACCCCATACATCTGTTGGAGGCGATAGGCAACAGAGAGCAGAAACATCCACTCGTGTCACCCAGGATGTGTTCATGCGTCCATGCCAGTCTTCTCAGAAGGTTGTTGCTGGGTTAACTGTGATGGCATTAGGGCTTAGGGTACCCAGATGGAAAGGAGAAGAGGGGCTAAGAGGAGAGGGTGGCAGAAGGCACTGCTTTAAAGAACTTCTGTAGCCTCCTCTGCTTGAGCTCCTCTGTCATTTGGACACTTCCAAGTGCAACCTCTCCTGTCTCCTCTTCCTCTCACAGTACAGATCCCATCTGCCTGGCATCAGAGGACTAGTTTGTGTATCATTCCACACATCCACCTCAATTCCACATGTCTGCCTTGGGCCCCTTGAAGTTTGCAGACTTCTTGAGGGTTTGGGCAGATTCGTGTGTGATTCACTTTTGCCACACCCACGCTTCCTCACAGCACGTGCATGTTTATTATGTGGATAAGTATTTGTCAAGAGAATGAATGAAAGAGAACTGACCAGATGGAAATTTACAGAGGTCAGGGCCTGGCTCTTCCTGATTTATTCAGCCCCTGGCATAACATCCTATGCAAATAGCCATTTAATACTCACCGTTTGATGATTATGAAAGTGATAATAAAGCCCTGCAAAGGATGATTGAGGAGAAGGCTCTTTGTTGTTGGCATCTTTTGTTGCAGGCCATCTTTTTAGAAGTAGGCAGGATATAAATAATAAATGAGCAAGTGGATAAGGCTTTAAACCCCTGGGGACTTTCTAGCCTTTCCAGTCCATCTTATACCCTCAGGGCAAAACAACCTTCTGGGAATGGGAGGTGAAGAGAATTTTTTTCATTCATTCAACAGATATAACTTTTGAAAGCCATGGCTCTGTGAAGCCGTGACTTTGCTCCAGGGTTTGTGGGTGAATGGACTCCTGAGGTCTCGTTCAAGGCAATGATTCTTAATTCTGCTCAGGCCTGTTGGAGATATTGATGAAGCAATATTGATAATGTCCCACAAGCATTAGAGATTTAGTGAATACCTGTGAGCAGTGAGTCTCCTTTTCCTCTGTGTCTTTCTTAATACAACAGCACCTGGGGTAACTGCTTTAATGCTCTCTTTGTCATCTTCTTATGTCAGGTCAGATCTTCCCTCAACTCTGAAATAGAACCTGATGTGACCTCACATCATGAGGATGTGTCACCTTGAAGCGAATCCCAAACAAAAGTCTCACTTGATTTTGTAAGCCATCAAAATGGGAGTCACTTATGTATATGAGTTTTACCTTTCCTAAGCATTTTGCTTCTGGTGGTATAAATTATACAAGTTGATTAAAAGAGGCAATCAATGTCTGCCTGTCGGAGGTGTCTTAACTTGCTATATATACTTTTGGTAAATATCACAACATTATTTTAATCCCTAAATCAGATTTGTCAGGTCTGATTCATTTAAATGGCTCACACGCCCCAAATTCTCTCTGACAGCCACGATGTGGGAGCCTGTCCTCATCTTGGAAAGGTAAGATTGCCTGAGGCTGCTGCTGGCTTAATCGAAACAAGTACACTCTGTGGCAAGAAATAAGAGAAAGACCAACATCTATAACAGGTTTCTGCAAGCATCCAACCCCTCAGCCATGTGTATCTTTTCACAGAAATTGGCAAAGGACTCCTGAGTCAGGAAAGGGCCCCACATACATTATTAATGTAAGCATTATTACCGATAATATTAAAAATGAAACTAGCCATCAATTATTATGTGCTATGCACTATACTAAGTAATTTGTACAAATGCATGACTGTGTGCAATCCCCAAAGGAACCCAGGAAAACAGGAACTGGTCTTTTACAGGTGCAGAAGCTCAAGTTGAGAAAGGCTTAGAAACTTGACCAGGAACTATCTGGCCCCAGCCTACAGTTCTAACCACCAAAGAAACAACCTCTTTACGCCTATATTTGGAAGATTATTTGACAGGATTACGTCCCAACCCAAGACTGCTATGGTTCCCCCATATCCTGCAATGCTTATTTCAACAAACCTACTGCTTTTCTGCTCCTGAGGTTTTGAATGGAGTAGTCCTTTCCACTACCAGTAATAGACAATTACTTTTAATATTTATAAGTTAAATGTGTTTTAAATGAATTCTATTGTATGCTATACATCATTGGCTCTTGGATGTGTTGTGATGTGTATCTGTCAGTGTCTTGTCACCATAGCAAACTGTCTATAAAGAAAAGAGGTTTACTTAGCTTATAGTTTTAGAGAACATTACCTCCTGGCTGTGTAAGAGAGAGGAATGAGGGCCTGGTGTGGTGGCGCAGTGGTTAAAGTCCTCGCCTTGCATGCCCGGGATCCCATATGGGCGCCGGTTCTAATCCCAACAGCCCTGCTTCCCATCCAGCTCCCTGCCTGTGGCCTGGGAAAGCAGTCGAGGACGGCCCAAAGCTTTGGGACCCTGCACCCACGTGGGAGACCTGGAAGAGGCTCCTGGCTTCGGATTGGCTCAGCTCCAGCCATTGCGGCCACCTGGGGAGTGAATCATCAGAGGGAAGATCTTCCTCTCTGTCTCTCCTCTCTGTATATCTGCCTTTCCAATAAAAAAATAAAATAAATCTTAAAAAAAAAAAAAAGAAGAGAGAGGAATGAGAGCAAGTGACCACATCTCCAGCCAGGACATGGTAGGAAAGCAAGATTGCAGCCAAGCTTGCTCTTTGTGTAACAGTTCTCTTGCCATAACTCAAGGACTTGTGCAAAAGATTTCTTCCTAGAGCACACTCCTCCCCAGGGCCGTAAGGCATCTCCCATTATCCCACCTGCTTAAAGACTTTCATTTCCAAATGCTCACACTCTGGGGAGCAGGCCTTAATTCACAACACATCCTAAGGCAGCCCTCAACCCCACACAAACCATCATGCATTGTAGCCAATGGATATTGTACAGACAGTGCTTAGCAGCTATTGGGCCTCTACAAGAAATGGCAGGGGCCTGTTACAAGGAAGGAGCCAGCACACGACTCCAGAGGATACAGTCACAATGCCAGGGAAAGCACCAGGCACTTAGACACGACGTCTTCATTTGCATCCAATCTGTGTCCTAAAACCAAATTCACGTCATGAGCCTCCATATCATAGTTTTTACCAATAAAAGACATTTTATTCCTCCCAGGTGTCTGGGGAAGACCAAGTATAGTCATTTCTGTGAAAGTCGCATTTTTGCTATAAAATATTAACACATACAAATAAATGAAAGGAGGTCAAATTATCTAAAATATTTGATGGCCTATCATTGTAAAAGCCAGATTTTACTTCAGGAAGGTCAAACCACTTTTAAACCAAGCCATCTTAAAATGAATTTTCACGAGGAAAGCCTCCGAGCAGCTGGCTAATAGTAACAGCACTTTTTGGGATTAAAAGAATTTTCTTCAATGAAAAATCCTGTAGAACAGATGCATTCACAAGCCCCCAGACCCTGTCGCCATCAATCTATAAAGGAAATTCTGTTTTGCTACTTGTTTTTGTGCTAAAACTGTATTTCAAGGCAGGGTGAGATTTTCAAAATGAAATCTGACAGGCTTTTTACAAGACCTGCCTATGTTTGTGTTGCTCGGTGTTCCCCGGGGTGCTTCCCGTGTGCTGGGAAGGCTGCCAAGGGGGTAGGCTGGAGCCTGAAGTCCCCAGAGGGTCTGGGTTTGAAGAAAAAAAATAACAAAGAGTAGGGAATGACTGCACTGCAGAGGGGAAGGGGCTTCAGCATTCTAAGGGTGCTGACTGACCCTTGAGGAAGTCTCGCCCGGCATCTGGAAGAGCCTCAGGTGGCAAGAACGGGGAAAGAGGGTGGAAGACAAGATGGCTAGCAGACAGAGCCTCTGAGCTCCCTCCACCTGCCCTCACCTTCCACCAGTCACCTGGCCCCACCCCTCCTCCCCTTCTTCCCTCCAGATACTCACTGTCTTAGCCACCCTCCCTCCCCTTACCATCCTTTGCGTAAGAGGATGCAAACTGGTTCCTGAGGACACTGTTGGTTGCAGACCTCTCGGAGAGGCATCATTCCTTGGGAAATAAATAATCCCAAATTAAACCTATCTTCTACAAAATCTCAGCCATACAATTTGTTTGGGTGTACTACTGCATGGAGAAGAAAAACAGCACACTGTGTGGTGTATAAAAGAAAAAAAAATCAGCCTGGAGTCCTCTGGAGTCAGGGCTGGAGTCAGGGCTGGCAAGCATTTTCAGTGCAAGGCAAGATGGTAAATATCTTAGGCTTTGCAGGCCATATGGCCTCTGTCACAACTAATCTACCTTGTCTTTGTAAGAAGGCACAGATGAGTGTGGCTATGTTCCAATAAAACTTTATTTACTCAAACAGGTGGTGGGGCCAGAGTTTGAAGACCATTGCTCTGAAGCAGTGAAAGCAACAACTATTTGCCCTTTTCCTCCTCACCCTTATCCTCTTGTTCCTGCACCTCCTCCTCCTTCTCCTTTTTTTGAAAATTTTGTTTATTTCTTACTCAAAGGTAGATTTACAAGAGAAGAAGATACAGAGAGAAAAGGTCTCCATCTCAAGTGGCCACAACGGCCAGAACTGAGCCTATCTGAAGCCAAGAGTTTCTTCTGGGTCTCTCACATGAGTGCAGGGTCCCAAGGCTTTGGGCCAACCTCCACTCTCAGACCACAAACAGGGAGCTGGATAGGAAGTGGAGCAGCCAATGTATGGCTGATGTCCACATGGGATCCCGGAGCATGCAAGGTGAAGATTTTAGCCACTAGACCATTATACTGGGCCCATTTCTCCTCCTTCCTTAAGTGACTTCCTGATTTCCATCTTGTAAACTGCAGGCACCCATTTCTGTTCCTCTTTCTCCGTTGCTCTCTCAGGTAAGCTTGCTGCTGTAGCTAAGTGAGGTTGGAGCATTCTGAGGAGTCCTTAGGAGGTGCTATTGTGTGCATTTACTGCCTCAGGAAAAAGAGGTAGAATAACTAGACACTCAGTTAAGAAAGAAATTGCCCCACCACCCATGGAGACAATGGTCTGATGGATTACCTCCTGGTCTAGGTCTTTCCTCTTCCTCTCATTGTTTTTCCTCTAGGAAGGATCAGTCTGTCTTCAACCACCCCAAGATGTCCTCCCAGCTTCCTTTTCATCTGTAAGATCTGGGGAATCACAAGAGAGGCTTGCCTTTTCCAGGGTGACTGGCTAACCCAAATGAATCTCCAACAAGGACACTTGTCTAGGGGGCTGAATTCTAGTCTGTCCACCATGATCCTTGAGAGAGCAGTTTACCCCTCCACTGACTGCAGCAATTGAGTTATTTGGTACCAACCAGCTTTGGCAACTGCCCCTTACTCTCTTTCCTCTTTTGTAAGCCACACACTTCAGACTCAGCACAAAGTCTTGACAGGGGGAGAAGTCTTGGGTTAGCACAAGAGCTGCACGTCTCCAAAGCCACAAATCACGTGGTGATGGCTGCAAAGAGCTTTCCTTGCAGGCATTTGCAATTGCAGTCTGAAGAGCAGCCATCTGGATGTTGTCTCAAAGTCTGAATTGCTATTGTGGCTTTGTGTGTGAAAGGAGAAGTCCCTGGAAGAATTTCGAGAGAGGGAGCAGGGCTTTAGGAGGCAGTTACACTTAGACAAGACTAGTATTTCCTAGAGGATTAAGTTTTATAGTCTCAGCAATCAAAGCCAAGAAGAGGGTTTGTCATGAACTGAAATCAGTGGATCTCCACCAAGAGATGCCTTAGCAGTATCTAGGGGGATTTTGGTTATCACATTGGGTTGAGGGGTGGAAATTCTAATGGCATCTGGTAGGCAGGGGCAAGGATTTTGGTATGTGTGCCCACAACAAAGATTTATTCAATCTAGCTTTGATGGAGCTGGGGTTGAGAAGCCCTGACTTGAAAGTGTCTCTGATTCCAAGCAGCCCTGTTCATTCAGGGGTTAATTAATGAGAGGAGAATGGAATGATAGTGCCCGCTGGACAGGCTTCCTTTGGGATGAATGAGTCACTGGACAGCAGATGACACCTACATATACTCCCATCCCTTAAATTGTGATGGCAGGAAAGTTCAAATTCATGCAAAATACTCTCATGATTCCTGTCCCATGTATTTTTTTTCTAATAAATTAGGTGGGGGTGCTTGTCTCCACTTTGTGCTCTGCATGGTAGGGAAGTTGGGGAGGAAGAAGACAGCATACTGTCATTGTCAGACAGAGCCTCCTGGTTCTACTGCAAGTCTGTGTCCACTGAGTGCAGGTTCTCCCAGGGCTCGGTGGAGAAAGCCAACACCGACTATTTCGGTGGTCTTCTTGTGTTTGTTTCTCATTTCTATCCAGTACTTCTAACTGCTTTAAGAAATAATTCAAGTGTCTGGTCTTCTCATGTCTCCCTTCTTTGTTTTTCATTGAATTCATGAAACTCCCCATTTGCTTCATTTTGTCTGGCCGATTCAATGGATTTTTTGGAGTAACGTAGATTCGTAGATCAGGGATTTTCAAGAGTCTCATGCAAACTGAGTAAGATGAAAAAAAAAAACTCTGTGGATTTCAAAAATGTCTGCATCGAAATGAGCTTATATTTTTTTAATCCCACTTTTCTACATGCATTTTGAAGTGGAATTCACAGCACTCTCCTATTGAACACAATGTTGTCGTGGATGACTTTTGAAGACCACTGTCGGGAAAGTGTTTTGGCAGAGACCAGATTGCAAGAGGTTAAAGTGATTTGAGTAAAGAAAGGCATTGTTGTTATCTATTGCTGTGGGACTAAGCGCCCTAACACTTACAGTTCTGTGGATTGATTAGGTTTTGTTGGGTGGTTTTTGATTGGGGTCTCTTGGGAACCTAACCGTGTTGCTTAAAATAAATTTGCTAAAACCTTAAACCTCATTACCTTCTAGTGTGGCCTAATTTCGAAATGGGGTCTCTGTAGATATAATTAGTCAAAATGAGATCATACAACAGTAGGAAATGGTGTTGATCCAGTATGATTGGTATCCTTACAAAGAGAAGCGATGAAGGGGGGGATGTGATGCCAGAGGCAGAACTTGGAGTGATGTCACCGAGAGCCAATGCCAAGGATTGATGACTGTCACCAGCAGTTCAAGGAGGTTAGGGGAGGATAACCATAGCCTCAGAGGGAGCCTGGCCCTGCAGACATATGGATCTCAGACATCTAGCCTCCAAAATAAACATCTGCTATTTTAAGCAAGCCAATTTGTGTCACTGTGCAGGACAGCTCTAGGATGTCAAGATCTGGCCTTTAGTTTGTCAGAGCTTGCTATGGTTGGGACTGAGTAGTCACAGTCTACTCCATACCCCTTGTGCTGGGGTAATTCAAAGATGATGGAAATACATTACAGTTCTGGACACAGGAAATTTGAACATCAAGCTTCCTGCAGGTTCAGTGTCTGTGAAGACTACCTTCCTCACAGCATGGATCCTGGGTTCTTGTTGTTATTGTTGTTGTTGTTGTTTTTCTGTGTTGCCAAGTGGTGGAAGAGAGAAAAGGACCAAACGAAGTAACAAAATGCCCTCAAGACATGAATCCCGTTCATAAAGATGGTGGTGGGTAGTGCCTTATCATAGCTTAATCACCTTCTGAAGACCCCAGATCTTAATACTGTTATATTGGGGATTAAGTTTCGATGTGCATTTTGGAGAGACTCAGCACTACTGGAGGTTCTCTTGGACTATTACATGTAACAGGTCTTCTTCCTGTAGCAGGTGCCTCATCTCACTTCCTATGACAGGAATTGCTTGAGACTGACCTAGTGCATGCTATCTCTTCTCTCTCTCTCTCTCTTTCTCTCTCTCTACCCCCCTACCCTTTGCCTCAATGAGGCATCTTCATTTGGGCAGGTGTGCTGAACTTTGTTACACGGTGGCCAACTTTCCCAAGAGCAAGTATTCCAGGAGACCCATGTGGGAAGGAAAAGACTTTTTTTTGAAATTTCATTTTATTTATTTATTTTTTATTACATTGCATTATGTGACACAGTTTTTTTTTAACCTAACCTTAAGAAATGAGCTAATAGAGCATATTGATTGGAGGATTTAACTTTAGACTGTAAGAGAAACATGTTTCATTCTGTTAGATAGAGTCAAGTGAGAATGGATGGAAAGTCAGCAAATGCATAAAGAAGGAAGTTTCAGGATGTTGAAAATATTTTATCAGCATCTAGTATTTGAATGTCTGAAGAAGCAAGATTGCCTGCTGAAAGTGGTAAGAAATGTGGTGAGAGGGGCTTGATGACAGTGAGGTTTGAAAAGAACCATGGTAAAAGCTGGGAAAGAAAGGTAAGTATAGTAACATACTCCAGAACACCTATCATCTGTCAGTATTAAATGATCAGCTTTGCAGGATAGATGTCTGGCTAGCAGAGGCTCATGTCTTACATCAGAGTGCCTGAGTTTGATGCCCAGCTCTGGCTCCTGGCTCCAGCTTCCTGCTAATGCACACCCTGGAAGGCAGTAGTGATGGCTCAAGTGACTGGGTTCTTGCCATCATCCATGGAGGAAATCTAGATTGAACCTTCTAGAGTAAAATCCTGGAAAAGCAGTTGTTCACTGCTCTCAGTGGCATTCTTGTGGTCATTTCCTGAGATTTCCACACCCTAAGTTACGTCTTTAGTAGTCGCTCACATACATGTTTCTTCCAAAACTGGGAGGCTGAGAAAACATTGCTTCCTAAGTACATTTCGTGAAAAAAAAAATCAATTTCTTTATATTTGATGGGCTGCAAGATAGAGCTAGGAGAGAAGAAATGTGGAAAAAAGTTTGCATATCTCATTTAAACTTCAAGATGGTATTACTCTGCTGAGTGGAGCCAATCCTCCCACATTCCTCTTCATGGCATCCAACTGTGCTTGGAGTGGGAAAACAGATCCTAGGCCATGAATCTTTTCTGACTCTGCGCAGATTAATTGTACCTCATCCTAGAGTTGCTGTCAGGGGTGAATCATTGTGTTGTGATTGATTGGCTAGGTGTGGTAAGAGGCAGAGCCATTTTCCTCATGTTAATTTCAGCTGTGTTAAGTGTGACCATTTTTGTCAGTGATCATGGAGTGTGTTTCTGTGATTAATTATTTAACAGTAGAGTAATCACAAGCTAAATGGAGTGTTTACAACAAACCCTTTTGTTAGGAGATGTCCAATTGCATTCCATGAATATTACATAAATAAAAATTTGCATCCAGAGGGACCCTTCATGACAAGTATGGAAAGAATGTGAATGGTTTTTATATGCATTGTAAAATAATCACTTTATAATTGATAAACAAATTCTAACTACAGTTAGTCCATAATACTTTATATCCCATGATTATTCATTATGACTACATATATATTTCTTGGTTCATTATGAAAAGTAACAATGCTGGCAATCACATTAATTGTTTTTCTTATCAAATTCATGAGAAAGTGCTATAATGAGCATACCCTTCCAGAATACATCCACTGAGGGAATAAACAAAGTTAGGGCTTGTAACACTACAACCCGTAAAAAGACAAACTATCTTTGTGCCTCTCCTTGGGAGTCATACTGTTACCTCTCACCTCTGCAGAATGTCCTTGTCTATTACTTGGTCTAGGGTTTCAGAAGCATTCACCATCCTTTGTGCCATGATTAGTCAAGAAAAGATCTATATCTTCAATACAAAGGGAATTATAGGAAAAATTCCAAAAATAAAAGTTTTAGCACTTAAAACTTTTGAATCTGGGTAATAGATTGAAAGTAGCTTTTTAGACAACTAAAGGGCATCTTCAAATACCAGGTTATTGTCCTTTGTTTAAAAAGTTGAAGGGGATGATTTCAAGTTAAAGTGCTATCATAGTTGACTCTGAGGAAAATTTAATTCATCAGTACACAGACAACAGAATTCATATCCCCTTCTAAGCAAGAAGCATGGATGCTATGAAGGCTGCCATGGAGGAGAAGAGGTGTTTTCTCTCAAGGACTGAGATCACCATTAGGGGACTTGTTCCTTCCTTTCTCTAGGTATCATTACATGCCTTGCTTTGCAGGTGGAGAATTCACTTCTTTTACTGTGAGCCTAAGGCTTCTTACGTCTCTTTTACCTCGTTTTACTTTTCTTCTTTAAAGTGCAGTACTAATTCTGAAACTAATTCCGCACCCACTTCTGAAGTTATTCAACAAGTTATTAACAACTATGACATTTGCATGTGTGTTTGTTAGGGATATCCACAGGCAAATTGAAAGTAGGTGGTAAATGAGAATCATAACACCCTGGAGAGAATTGTCAGAATAAATCCGTCATGTATGCTTTAAATCATCCATCTCTGGGCCCTTATTGGATACTGACACTGTCACTGTTCTAGGCCCTACACATCAGAATATGAAATCTGCACCAGAGGTGAGCGCTTTTAATACTTGTTGAATTATAAGTGGCAGTGCCCACTGCCAAGTCCCCAATCTTAATAAAGGAGGCCGACTTGTACACAGAAAGTCATTAGACAGTGTGACGAGTATTCTAGAATAAAGTAGGTGGGAATAGCTTAATGGGAGCACAAGGAAGGAAGAAATTTTGGAAACTGTTGAAAAACTTTTTAAAATAAAGAATGAAATGAAAGTGAGATGTTTATTACAAGGAAACTTATGCACTAAGTATCTCTGGAAGGGGATTAGAATGTAAGCCATATATATTTCTACTGCTGTCATTTCCACTTTTCTAAAAGTACAAGCTGTGTGTTTAATCAAATACACCCTTGATAATGCTGTCTAGGAAATAAATTTTAAAAACCATAAACTGTTGGCCTCTGTGAGACTAGTGGATAAATTCTTGCCTTGAATTCGCTGGAATCCCCGATGACTGCCGGTTCAGGTCCTTGCTGCTCCTCTTCCCATCTAGCTCCCTGCTTGTGGCCTGAAAAAGCAGTGGAGGACAGTCCAAAGCCTTGGAACCCTGCACCTGTATGGGAGACCTGAAAGAAGCTCCAGGCTCCTGGCTTCTGATCAGTTCAGTTCTTATCGTTGTGGCCACTTGGGGAGTGAACTAGTGGACGGATGTTTCTCTTTGTATCTTTTTCTTTTGTAAATCTGCCTTTCCAATAAATCTCAAAGCACAACATGAAGGAAAATATTCATGAATTGTAAGTCATGTTTATTATTAAATATTATCTATCAAAATTTAAATATTCAATGAATTCTCTATAAACTTAAATTACCTTTTCATACATTTCTAAGTCTGTGATTCCTAAAACATTGTTAAGAATCATGAATTAATCAGTCACCTGTAAAGTTTATTGGACATGAGCATTCCTGGGTACTAACCCTTTATGGATTCTAATTTAGTAGAACCATGGTAGGACCCAGAAATCTGCATTGGTAATAAATTCACCAATGGATCTTCAAATGCACTGAAATTTAAATACCAATTTCCAGAAGGTATAAACTTTTATACTGAGGGCTTGTACTTCCAGATGCTCAAATAATGAATAGTATGAAAATTGAGATACAAATGAATAAAAGGGGTCTAATATCACTAATGTTCCAATAGTTCTTATTACATCCTAACCAGTGGCAAGGAGTTTACTGCTTCTCTGATTTACCTTTTGTCTTTTCTGAAAGTAAACAAACTTGGAAGAGCTTCTCTCTGCAAGTAGTTTCAAAGCTAAAAGGGGTATGAAGTAAGAGAAAAACAATAGAGGTTTGGAACTTATTGAGGGAATTATTTGATTTTCAGAAAGCATTGGAGTGTTGTTATCTCAGTACTTCGTAACCTGTCCATGGGCACATGAGTACATTTCCACCTAAGGTAAAGAGACACATGAGAACTCAATATAACACGAACTATCACCATTTGATTTTAAATAAACGGAAAATGTAATATGTTTCCTGGGCTTTTTTCTTTCTCTTTTTTAGAGTTTTGCAATTTTACTGTATTCTTGAGTGTTGAATTTCTTCTTTTCCTTTTCAAAACCAGTCCACTAATGTGTCTCGAGCTCTGTTTCTGTTGGGAGCTAAGAATGTTCTAGGTGAACTAATCAATCAATGTTTGCCCATTAAGAAAGGGCGCTAAAGTAAAAGCAAGCCTAGCCTTTGATGGAGTTGGTAGCTATTTGCTAAGTACGTTTTTATAGTAGCAAAACACCAAGAAAGGAGGCAATCATATACCAACGAAGAGGAAAACTTGCCTGTTCTCAGAACTTTGTGCAACATTGAGGGGAACTTTTTTTAATCCTGAAGTGCTGATCAATCCTACCATCTCTAGATAGTGGTGTCTGGTTTTAATGAAGTCTTTCTAGTCTGGTTAGAACAAATGTGAAACAATTGCTTCTGCAAAACAAAATGGGCATAAGGCATGGTGTTTGGTTAAACTAAAAACCTAGTTCAACAATAGCCTTCTGACAAAGCACTTCCAGATATCTTCCTTCAATCTCCCGACTTTACAAAACTGGAATAACTGATTTATCTTGTAGAAGCTAAAGCCTCACCCCTGTCATTTGTGTTTCTGAGTGTTGTGGGCCTGAACCTGTTGGTAGCAGGTGTTCTTCCTGTTTGAATATTAAATTGGAGAAGTTCACAAGGAAACATGAGAGACAATGAGGAATTTTATGAAATAGTAGAAAGACTTTTTCTTGAGGAGGAAAAGACAGAACAGAAAAATGATCTAAAAATTAATCTTAAAGAATAATTTTTAAAGATGCTTCTGCCAGTACAGGGTCTGGCACAGTCCGTTGCCCCAATCAGCTTATGCACATACTGGTGGTTGCAGCTGCTGGGTCAGTTCTGTTTCCAGCCCTGTCATCCACGCGAACCAATGGGTGTTGCAGTCCAGCCCGATCCTGCCCACTTCATACTTGGCCCTCACACAAACCAGTGGGAGCTGCAGCCTAGTTGGGACGACTCCCCATAACCCCTACCAGGCCTGCCCCCTACCCTGGTTCCCATGCTTGCCAGTATGTACTGCAGACTTGTTCAGTCTGTCCCACATCCCATTTAGCTCTCATACATGTCAGTGGGCATTGAAGCCTAGTTCAACCCAACCAACCTACTATCCAGCCCACACACATACTGGCGGGTGCCTTTCTGTCTAGCCACCCCTGCCCCTCTCCTGGTTTTCCTGCTCTCCAGTGGGAGTGGTAACCCAAGAGGGAGGTGCCCATTATCTCCCTACTAGGCCACTCCCACTCCCGGATTATGCACTCTCCAGGTGGTTCTGGAATTTAATTTGGCAGATTAAGCCCCCCAATGCCAGCCTCTGCCAACTGATGCCACGGCAAATCCCAACCAACCCTCACCCACTCTAATTTTTGCTTGCACCAGTGGTAACAGTCAGCCCAACCTGACTCTTCCCTGATCCAGCTCACGTGAGGCCCACAGGTGTTGTAGCCCTGCCTGGTCTGGTCTGCCCCCATCCCAACTCACACTCTCCAGTGGGAGTGGTTGTCCAGCAGGGGAACCCACATTCCCCTGCCGGCTTTGCCCCCTCCCCGCAGGTTCTCATGTGTGCTGTCTGGGCGCTGCAACCACATCTCATATAGCTCACCCCCCCTTGTGCTGGACCTGGTACTGGCAAGCACACACAAGAATCAGATCTGGGATCACCTCAGATGAAGTTTCTTTGGAGATCCCTCCAACTGAACTGCTGATCTCAGAACCCCAGCCATGAAGAGACTATGTCAGCCAGTGGATTCTGAAGAGATTTCATCGTGCTTGGAAAGGCGAGATTGGCAGCAATTCAGAACTGTTGAACTATCAAAACTGCTTGAGCAAGACCCTCGAAGCGAGCCTCACGTTGGGGACCTGGGATGGGTGGGACTTCTCCCTTTGTTTCTCCCCTGACCCCAGATACAGGGAAAAAAAGTGATGATATTAGTGTGGAAACAATGGTCTTACCCACTTTCCTGTAGCTCTTGACCCTTTGTACCTTAATCAACAAAGTAAGATTTTTTTTTTTTTAAAAAAGATGCTTCCTCCTGTTAAATTAACAAAAGATAACAGATCTTCATTGAATTGTAAAAGAAACAAACTCTTTGCACAGTGTTGTCAGGAGATAAAGTAATATAGCCATTTTGCAAAATAGTATTGAGGTTCGTAAAACAAAATTGAAATTAGAAACACCATATGATTCGACAATCTTTCTGTCTGGCTATTATCAAGAAACATTAAATTAGTCTTCCAAAAAGACATCTTGTTACAGCACTACTCATAATATCCAACGCGTAGATACAGCAAGAGCGGCCATCCACTGAAAAATAACAAAGCATGTGTGGTACATACTCATAATGGAATACTACTCAGCCATTAAAAAGAATGAAATCATATCATTAACATGAACATGAATAGAATTATATATATTAAGTAAATGTATCAAGCACATAAAGTCAAATATTACATGCTCTCATTCAATAGGTGGAATCCAAGGAAATTCGACCTCATAGAATTATAAAAAAAAAAATGATGTAAATTTTTTTTTGCCACATAAGCTGGGGGCAAAGGGAGAGGTGATGGAGAAGGGGGAAATAGGGAAAGGTTAATTAATAAATTTTAAGTTCTAGCTAGAGAGAAGAAATTCTAATATTCTATTGTATAATTATAGTAGGTTGATATAGATAATGTATTGTGTATTTCTCTATCAGAAAAAAAAAACTAATAATTGTTTTAGGTGTTTTGATTGCAAAAAAAGTGAAATATTTGAGAATGTAGGCATATTTACCCTGATTGGACATTACAGAATACATAATTGTATTGAAACATTATATAATATCCCATAAATATGCACGAGTTTTGTATCTTTTAAATTTTAATAACAACAATTTTTTAAAAGGAAGAAATAAAAAATGTTTGACAATCATAATGTTATGCTACCACAACTTTTAACTCAAGTTAATTCCTGGATGTGTTTCCTCAACAAAACCTATTTCTAATAGTGAAATTAAATTGAGAAGTTGAATTCCAGTTAGAATCCACCTTTTCTTTTGACATTCTGTTACTTCAAGCAAAAGATACATAGAATTAGAGAGTAGCAAGTTGAGTTACTAAATTAGTGGGCAGATCATGGTCGTATTTAATGCAGTGTTGTATTTCAACAGTAAAAATTAACCAAAAATTAATGCACTATTTTTTTATTATTATTCTTTCAGGTTTTTGACCCAAACAACCTTCTCCAAGGTAAGTCACATTCTTCTGCTCCTTGATTTGTTGGTGAAATGCAATGTGTTATTGACTCTGGCTTTGATCTGATTTTTGCTGTTTGATCATGGTCATGATATTAAGTTGGTACCTACTAGCAGGTCATTGGTGGAGTTATTTATGCGAGCACTGCTCAACTATGCTTTAAGTGAGTACTGAATCAGACTGGAGAGAGCAGGAGAGATTCCTTCTTAATTGGTCCTTTTCTAAGAGTAGAAGAGGCATCTCTGATGTTGAAGGACAGAAGAAAGTTACGCTGAGGGCGCCATTTTGGGAGAATTTAAAAGCAGCATGCCCTCAACACAGCGCTAAGGCTTCAGCCCCAGTGAGGCCTCCGTGCTCCATGCAGCAGGGCAGCTTTGCAAAGCTGTTTCACTTTCTTGGAGTATCTGTAAAAACTAGCAATTGAAGATGTGTTAATCATATTAAAGAACACAATAGGAATCCTTCTTTCTTTCATTAGAAAATCAGGATGCATTGATATGCACCATCTGGTTTGTGAATGCAGGAGGAAGCTTTTCAAAGGGCACATTTCCAAGTTCTGTGTTTTCTATGTTTGAGAAGGGGAAAAAAAAACCATAAGCAGCTCTATTTTTAATGAGAGCAAGGCTAAAGCTAATAAGATTGGGATGGATTTCCAGTATGTACCATGTCTCCTAAACTACATGTGTTTGCAGTCCGTTTGGCAGCCTTGTCCTGTTTGGTGGCGGGGCTTCCAATTGAACATTTTAAAGTTCTCCAAGTGTTAATTTGAAAATGACTGTAGTAGAGCATCTGGCTTTTTAGGTATTAATTATGGCCGCGTCTACTCACAAACACTAGTATTTATAAATTATCTTGTTATTTACTTTGTTGTTTTTTGAAACAGTGCATGTATGAGTCACAAAAAGGTCAAGTTCAACTTTTCTGTGTATTGCGTGATTCCTAACAATGTCTCTGAGGAGCAGTGACTATCCATAACAATAAGCAACAAGAAACCTGCAAGAAAATACCAGGTTTACTATTGCTCCCCTACGCTGAGGCTTAACATATGCAATTTAAATGTAACTCTAGAATATGCCCATCTCATTCTAAAGTGTAGCTCTTAACAGAAACATCCTAAAATCTGAGAAGCTGCTTAGAGAAATAACTGATTAGGCTTTCTATTATTATTATTTTTAAAATCCTACACAGCAACAAACAAGATTTGTGAGCTGCTATGATGCTCACCTCAACCCCGCAGGACATGGAGGCATCTTCTGTTTGTATTCCAGATCAGCTCATGCTGATGAAGGGAGCGTAACTGCATCCCAGGCAGTCTCCTCTATGATTATTGCCATTGTCACCAACAGTCCAGTTAAACCGCATAACCTACTCCACCGAGTCAGAACGTCCACACAGCTTCTCACTGAATCCAGGCTTTAGGAATAAGTATGTGATGGGGCATTTTGAGAAATTTCATTTGTTGAAATACTGTGGCTTACAAAAACAAGCTATAATGTTGATGCTACGCATCAATTTTATTTTACATTTACTGGTTGATTTATTCTAAGGAAAATCATTAGAATTCCTCAAACCAGAGCTTCAGATTGTTTATTATTATTATTATCATCATCATTATTACTGGGTCCACTTCCCTCTGCTTATCTTCTTCTGTTGATAGCACCAGCCCTTGCAGCTTAAATGCCACTTCTTAACATGGCCTTGTATTCCCTGTTGTACCATTTCTGCACTTCTTGTTCTGTGTTGAGTGTCTGAGAAGCCTGAAGACTACGCCGTGTTGCTTACTGCTTTTCTGTCTTTCCTGACATGTGATTCGTGCTCTGACTCTGTGAGACAGGATGATTTGCTGAGACATTTTGTAGTGTTTGTTCTCTTTCCTTTTTCTTGTGCGGTTGCAAGCCTGTGGCCCACCTGGTCTTGCAAACCCCATGCTTCTGCATCAGATAATGGGTATATAAAGGTGCAAAGTAAGAAATGAAAGACATGGTCTCTCCCTAATGCATTTTTTTTTTTGCCATTACTGAGACCATCTCCTGACCCTGTGAGATGGAGAGGAAGGAGTCCCAGCAATCACTGAGATTGGGTTTCTTATCTGTCTGGTAGGAATAAAATCAGAAATCGTATTAATTTGATTGGTAAAAAAACAAAGGAAAAATGAGGCCTTTATTGTACATATAAGTTTATGGACTAAAGATTTACATAATGAAAGTGCTCAGCATCTATCCGTTATTATAAAATACAATTGCTAAATATGTTCTAGAATTCATCTGATCAAATAACCTATGGAAAAAATTAGAACTCAGAATGTCTTGAGCTAATTAGTCTCTTGGAAGTAGAACTGGGCATCCATTCCACTGTTTGTTTACTGAGGACTATACAGGAATATGCTAATAACTTCAATAAAACAATGGCAGAAAAATCCAGCACACAGAAATTTGAGCTTGGTGAGATTGCATTAACTATTGTGAATATTCAGAATGCCCATGAACATGCAGGAAATGCTGTACTCACATGGTGTGTTTATTTTTGCACTTGAAATTTGGGGGTAAGACACTGGACTTTTTTTTTCTAGAAAACTTTAGTCCATCTCAGATAGATTTTATAAAAAGACCTGCAGGATGTAGTGGCTGGAAACTCGTATTTTGCTGCAGCAGATAAAGCTTCTGCCTTCCACAAGAGCATCCCACAGGAAACTCAGAATCTAGCTGCCTCACTCCCCATCCAGCTCCATGCTACCATGCTTGGGAAACCGGTGAAAGATGTCCCAAGAACACGGGCCCCTACCACCCACATGGAGACACAGATGAAGCATTTGATTCCTGGGCTAGTTCCAGGCATTGTGGCCATTTGGAATAGTAAACCAATAGATGTAATATTCTCTCTCTTTTTCTTTCATTCTCTATATCTCTGTCCTTCAAATAAATCTTTTTTAATGGACTGACGCCATAATAACTGTGATCATTATCTATTGCTGTCTAACAGACTGCCAGAAAATCAGCAGATTAAAACAATTAGCATGTGTTGTGTCACACAGTTTCTGAGAGTCAGGAATCCAGCAACAGCTTTACAAAGGGTCTAACAGGAGGGTACCAAGTCACAGCCCTGCAGGCTCTGAAGGCTTGAGTTTGGTAGAGTGTACTGTTTCACAGTGTGATTGGCAGGTGGCCCTAGCTCCCTCATGCACTGTTGCCAAGAGACTCAGTTCCTCACATGCAAGATTCTACATAGACACTTGATTGCTGTCAGACATGGCATTTAACTTCTCCCACAGTGAGAGATCTAAGTGAGAGAGGAGAAAGCCGTCCAAGAGGCTTTTCTTTCAAACCAGCTAATTCCCTGATGCCAATGATGCCCAACAATTCAATTTACTTCTCATACCATCTCCCAGTGTTAGCACTTACTCCTTACTCCATAGTAAGGGCTCAACCCTTGCTTCAGATATCAACCACAAATAGGTTGTCTAAGCTACCCTTCAGGAATTCCCACAACTCCCCTACTTCAGATTCAGTAATTCACATAGCTCAAGAAAGCACTTTATTTATTATTACAAATTTATTATGAAAGGTACAACTCAGGAATCATCAATGGAAGAGGTGCCTAGGATAAACAGTACCACTCCCACAGTTATGCCAATTAGTCAGTTTCCTATGCCTTTACAATTAGCCTAGTTCCAATACTTACATTTGCTCTGTCAAGTCAAGAAATAATCACTTCAGTCAAACTTAAACTATTCTTATTTCAACTTAGAAATCTCCATGCATTTGCTCACTGGAAGCTTTCCAAAGCCCCCACTGTTTTATGGGGTTTTATGGAGGCTTTGTTGAGTATGAGCAGTGAATGCAATCAGGGACCACTGGTGATTGTGTCAGTCACCAACCTCCCTGCTCTCCCCAGGAAGCTGGAAAGTGCCTGAATGTCCCCAACTTCTAATCAAGGCTTGGGCATTCTTGATTACTAGCCTTGACATTGAAAATGTCTAGGGGACTAATAAAAGTTGTGTCATCGGAACAAAGGATGCACCAATAACCCTTATTTATTTATTTATTTATTTATTTATTTATCTATTTATGCAGGGAGAGATTGAATTTAGATAGTAGCCACTCTGAGTGTAGTCAAAGCTGAAAGAGTGGGAGAATCCATATTCACAAATGGCTTTCCCAGCCCTTTCCCTCTGGGGAGACCAGTCCACGCAATCATTTGGGTGGGACTTCTCAGACTGTATAGAGGATATGCCAATGGAAATGCAAGAGACTGGGGATAAGGTTTTAGCCTTGGCAAGGGCAGTCTGTGGCTCAGTGGCAATTGCCTGTGTGGTAGTTTAGGCGTCAGAAATAGAGTGGGTACCTGGGAGGCAGCTGTGAAAGCTCAAGTGATTGGGTTTCTTTGTCTCTATTGGAGACTTGGATTAAATTCTCAGGTCCAGACTTCCATCCCTGACCTGGGGGGGGGGGGGGGGTGTTGCAGGCCTTTTGAGTAGCTGGTGGGATCTCTCTCTTGCTCACTCTCTCTTTCTCTTGCCCTCCTTCCCACAAACACCCTCTGTCACAACATTTTCAAATAATCTTCATTTTCTTGTCTTCAATTTCATTTACCTCAGTGGAACTGCATTTGGAAGCATTAAATGAAAAGTTCTATAAACAAACAATTCCTAAATGTTCAATTGCATGCCTTTTTGAGTGGCATGATGAAATCTTACTCCATCAAAACTCATTCGCTCCTGGCCTGTGTATCATCTCTTTGTACAGCATGTCAACACTGTATATACTGCCTGCCCATTAATCACTTGGTTGCCATCTTTGTTACCAGATGGACAATTATGGTATGGAAGTGCCTGCTTTGTAATGGATCCAACGTAATGATGCTGAAAATTTAGATATGCTAAAGAAAAGTGCTTTCTTTACTTAAAAAGTTGAAATTCTTGACTTAATAAGAAAAAATCATATCCTCAGGTTACTAACATCTGTAGTAAGTTATTGTTGTTCATTTCCGTCATGCCTTGTGCCTTATTAAATTACAAATTAATATAAATTAACTTTGTTATAGGTATGTATAAAGGTGGTTCAGAAAACTTGTGGAAGAAGTAATTGAAGTACACGGCACATTATCCACAAACTTTATGAAATGTCTTCATGTGTAAAGATTTGATACCAAGTGGTTCCAGGTATCTATTGGGGAACCTTAAAATATATTCCCCACAGTTCCAGGGGAACCATATATGACTCTTCCAGTCATCACATTTTTAAAATTTTTTTATGATTTAATTATTTTTATTGAAAAGCCAGATATACAGAGAGGAGGAGAGACAGAAAGGAAGATCTTTCATCTGCTGATTTACTCCCCAAATGGCTACAACAGCCTGAGCTGAGCCAATCCAGAGCCAGGAGCTTCTTCTACGTCTCCCACATAGATGCAGGGTCCCATGGCTTTGGACCGTCCTTTACTGCTTTCCCAGACCACAAGCAGGGAGCTGGATGGGAAGCAGGGCCACTGGGATTAGAACCTGTGCCTATATGGAGTCCTAGTGTGTGCAAAGCAAGTACTTGAGCCAGTAGGCTGTCACTCTGGGCCTAGTCATCACATTTTCTAACTGACCCTCAAAATGCCATCTTTGGCATTCATTTTTTTTTAAGTGACCAGTATGAGCATATCACAGATCATCCAGCTAGCAAGCAGCATTGGAAATCTCCTACCTTCTCAGTGTATAGAAACTGAAGCTCGTACAGGCTCATTGACTGTTCCAAAGTTATAAAGCAAGTTAGTGGCAACTGGTTGTGATTCAGAGCTCAGGAATCCTTGTCTGTCTTGCCCATGCTGCTGAAGTGTTTGTCCTCTATCATTGTAAGTGAATTGCTGCCTTTTATTAAAACAAACACACATGTCAGGAAGGAGAACATTATTGGCTTCTAGGAAAAGTACCAACACATCTCAGAATATAGCTTCATTCAACAGAACAGGCTTAATTAAGATGTAGCTCCCCTGCCTTGGAAGTGAGTAATTTTCCTCTTACGAGAAGAAGTTGTTTTCGAACCATGAAATATGGACTGACAGTTTCGCACGTCTTACCTTTGATGTTGGTGAAGCGCTGAAAAGGGTCTGTGGCCATTTCTTTCAGGAAGAGGAGCTGGAGATAGAAGGAGGATAGTTCTGCAGGCAGGCAAGAGGTTTGGGGAGGAGTTAGCCTGGGAATGCTGGGCTTCTGCCAAAACATTTCTCTGGCCACTCTGCTTTCCCGTCGCCATTCTTTGTCGCCTTTTATCCCTTTTGCAGTGCTCTGTGCGATGTTTGTTATAACTGAGGTCATAACTTGACCTCAGAGAATGAAGTGTATTCCCCACCCTAAAGATTATTATTTCAAACTTTTCCATGTAAACAGAGACTGCTCTCTCTCTGCAGTCAAGATAATATTATTACGGAATGGCTGCTTTGTGTGCCAAACCAGAGGAGACTTGGTTTCTCTGCCATTTCCTTAAGGGGGCATCACGTTACTTCACTAACTCAGATGGCATTAAAAATGCCAAAGTCTTCAATCTGCAGATTGTTGAGTTTTAATTTTTTCTTCCTCTTTCTCTATCATTGCTAATCACCTTTCTAAGATGACCCTAAATGATCTGTTAATGACCAGGAAGTACATTCATTCCTAGAGTGATTTGGCTTGAGGAGGAATTTTTCCATGTAGACTTTAATAGAACATGAGCATCCTTGGCGCCTGTATTTGGCATAGTGAGAGAATGTCACCTGGGATGTCCACGTCCCATGTCAGAGAACCGGAGTTGAGTTGTGGTTCCGCTTCCCACCCAGCTTCCTAATAGTGTGTATCCTAGAAGACAGCAGATGGTGGCCGATGTGCTTGCATTTCTGGCATCCCTGGAGGGGACCTGATGCAGTTTGAAGCTCCTGGCTGTTGCAGGAATTTGGGGAGTAAAACAGCAGAGAGAAGTTTGTGTCATCCTCTGTCTTGGCCTTTATCTCTCTCTAACTTTCCAATAAATAACTTTTAAAGGATTCCTTTCTTTTAAGGCAGATATACAGAGAGGAGAGACAGAGAATGATCTAGGCCTCCCACATGAGTTTGGGAAAGCTTACAGCTTTCTCAGTCCATAAGCAGGGATATGGATGGGAAGCAGAGCAGCTGGGACACACACTGGCACCCACATGAGATCCCTGCTCTTGCAAGGTGAGGATTTTAGCTATTGAGCCATCACACCAGGCCCCAAATAATGTTTTAAAGAGATGAACACCCTCTTTACCTCTTTTCACAAACACAAACCATTTCTACAATACTTGATTTTCTATATTTTTGTTAACATTGCAAAGTCATCAGTCATTATCTGGGAAGAAGCTACTTTTTGACTTTTATTCATTGTTCCCACCACACTTTATTTTTATCAGAGATAAGTAATGATGTGGCAAAGTCTCATAAGCATCAGATAGCCTCCCAGGTTAGTTTATGTATTTATTTGTAATTATATAGTACCACAAGCTATAGTTTTATCATGTAATATTTTCTGTTTCCACATTCAGCAATATTCTACTTAAGTAAAGTACACATATTTGAGCTATTCGAAACACACTTTCGGAATCCTGGTGTGGAACTCAATGAACATTTGTGTGTTGAATACATGAGATGTTCAAGAAGCCACACTGATTGTTCTATTAACTCATATAGTATAATCAAACTCCAACAAATTCATGGGAAGACATAATAAAGGGGTAAGTTTACTTTTGTGCAAGAAAATTTTGGAATTTATGGGTAACTTTCATAATTTGTTTATTCAACAAACTTTTTGGAAGATTTCTTGTATGACAAATGGAATACAGGAGCCATCAATTCATGATTGTACTTTATGCATCTGAATTATCAGTTCATTAAATAAAGTCCATAAGAAACCACTCCCAAAAACCAAATTTAGATGTGGAGGGAGGAATGATAAATATTTCCCATGTTTCAGCAGCAAAATCATGTTGAAAGATACATTTGGGTCAGAGTCCACTGACTTTTTGTCATAATATTTTTGTGCATTCAAAGCTAGATATGTGATCAAAATGTGGACTCATCAGTTGGAACACTGAACGTAGACCTTCTTTTAGAGTGCACCTGATAAGTTTCTTCTGGAGTAAGTGTATGTTAGTTTATATTTCACTTCCACTGAGAACAACGTCTTAAACACATGTCTTTGGGCTTGACTGCTTCAAAAAGATTTAAACTTTGTCCTTCTACGCTTATATATAGAAAAAGATGTAAATCACAGGCCTTAAGAAGTAATGTTAACCCACTTAACCTCACTTCATGCTCTAACTGCGAGCTATGATTTCAACATGTCACTTCCAGAATTCAGGTCTGCCGGTGTCAGAATATTAACAGATGGGGTCTTCAATAATTGATTAGGCCAAGAGGAATGCTTGCTCATTATTGGCGTGATGACACAATGGGTTAAGCATTCCATAACTTGAACTCTGGTTTGAGTTCTCGCTCCTACACTTCCTATCCAACTCCCTGCTAGTATATTTGTAAAAGTGGAAGATAACCTGGGTACTTTGCCCCTGCTATCCACATGGGACAGCTAGATAGAGACTAAGCTGCTTGACATCAGCCTGGCCCAGCCTCAGATTGCAGCAATTGGAGAAGTAAATCAGAGGATAAAAGATTCTCAATCTGTGTGTGTATGTGTGTGTGTAAAACTCTGCCTTTCAGATAAGTAAAATAAATCTTAAATTAAAAAAATGTACAGCTGTGACTCAAAACAAACAAAAAACCTCCACATGGTATTTTATAGTTTGCCTTCTACATTTTCTAACACATAAGAACATAGTTAAGAGGGTCCTCATGAGACTTCTCTGTCATGAAAAACTTAATTTCTGTGCCTTGTAAAGGATTTAATTTCAGATACTCTGTATAGCAGCATTCAAAAGCCCGGGACAGCGTTCATAGTGGAAATCCAGTACTCTACAATTTCCCCCCTCTCTATATTCTTCCTGAAACTTCTGGGTGATGACATTTGCTCAGAAGCAACATTCACAGTGTATGTTTTACTTTATTTGTGGCCCCAGCAGTGACAATACTCTGTCTCACTGCCTCCTACTGCCCCTTCTGCTTTAATAACCCTACTTGACTTTGCAGTACCCAGCAGGCATTGAGCGTAATGCTCTGCTGGGCCAAACAGCTTTGTGATTCTTACAGCCCATTCCAGCTTGGTCATCATCTTCTGGTGCTGTTTTGGGGACATCCACAATGCCCTATAACCCGCCAACAGACTTAGAAGAATTGATTTTTTTCTGTGGTAAAGAGGGGCTCTGGAGAACTGTGTCTTGAATACCAATGAGTGGACTGTTTAATGAAGTTTCTTGCTGTTGTTACCCTCTCCTTCCCCTAGGACCTGGACACTAGAACATAGAATGGTTTAAGTTATAACCACTGTGCAGAGGGCTGCTTCCCTGCCTCTTACCAGTGTCTAAGAAATTTGCATAAGCAAGATCATCTCCACCCAATCTCTCACCTTATGATGAATTCTTCCTGGAGGCATATATAGTGTCATTGCCTAGCCCTCAAGCTAATCCTACTAGATTTCTGTTGTACCACTGTGAAAATTCAACATACATCCTTAACTATTTGATTTCCAGTAGTGGATCCACCTATAACCACATCTTCTCAACTCTAAGAGAAACTGTAGATATCACATGAATAACCTTTTTATATGCCCCCTACTGGTGTGATAAAAATTTCCAGAAATGTCTAAACTTTATTATTAAAGAATAACAGACTAGACTCAAAGTAGAATCTCCACCATAAAGTGTGCATAGTTTTATCCTCTTTAAAAAAAACTTTTAATAATCTTCTCCTTCCTAGAGATATTTTCTTCCTCATAGTTTAATAACTTAATTTTGGTATGAATGTTTTCTTTGAAGTTCTTAATAGCAATTCTCAGCGCTAAAATATTAAAGAATCTCAGCACTTAACTTGTTTTTCTACTGCTTGAAAATATATTTAATAAACCACAGAAATGCCCAGTGTGTTTGTAGAAATACTGAAACCAGAATGAAAGAAAGCAGGACAAATCAAGGGAATAGGTACTCTAAGCTCTATTCAATGTGGATTAATGTATTTAAGAAATTACTGTTCCTGGTGCGGTTGCTGAGCGGCTAAAGTCCTCGCCTTGAATGCGCCAGGATCCCATATGAGCACCAGTTCTAGTCCCAGCAGCTCTACTTCCCATCCAGCTCTTACTTCCCATCCTGTTTGTGGCCTGGGAAAGCAGTCTAGGACGGCCCAAAGCCTTGGGACCTTGCACCTGAGTGGGAGACCTGGAAGAAGTTTCTGGTTCCTGGCTTCAGATCAGTACAGCACCAGCTGTTGCAGTCACTTAGGGAGTGAATCATCAGATGGAAGGTCTTCCTCTCTGTCTCTCTTCCTCTCTCTCTATATATATATATCTGACTTTGCAATAAAAATAAATGAAAAATTAAAAAAAAAAACAAATTACTGCATTCTCTATGACAGTAGAAGATTTTAAAACGTGCTTTAAGCAGATCACATGTTTCTGTGCTCAATAACACAGAGATGGCTGAGGCCCAATTGTCATTCCTAATGTGTACAGCACGTATGAGGGAAAACATAACATCCCATCGTGTTGGAAGCAACAGCAAAGACAACATGCCAAGGCTACACAAAATTGACAACACTCCAAAGCCAACATTCCTACACACAGGTGTGCGCACACAGACACACATACACACCAGTGTAGAATTTGCTTCAAAATTTAAGATACCATTTTCATTTTATTTCTCCACATTTTATCTGCAAGATATCTTGCTGCTTTTAATACCCTAAATGTAAAAAACTAAAAGCTTGATTCAGTAATGTCAGTAGCATATGTTCATGAAAAAATGCATTAAAGGATTTTTAAAATACATTTTTAATGACATGGGAAAATGTTTATGCTAAACCATTAAGAGAAAGAACAGATTAAAAAACTTTATATACAGAATAATGAACATGCACATGTATATTTGTATATATGAAATGAATAAAATGTGCTTATTACTAGGCTGGTATAACTGCAGGGAATTACTTTAATGTAATTTTATGTAGGCCTCATATTTTCCATAATCAGCATATATAATTTAAAACTTTTATTTAGTTAGTTTGAAATGCAGGAAGAGAAAAAGCAAGCCTGGGAAAGATAAGACAGAGATTCTCCATCCCCTTCTCATCTCTAAAATGGTTTCAACTGCACTAGGCTGGGCCAGAGCCAGGAATTGGGAATACAACCACGATGTTTTCCCACATGGTGGCAAGGACCCAACTACTTCCTTGGCATCTGCCACCTGCCAGGGTGCTCAGGTGCAGGAAGTTGGAATTGAAGTCAGAACTTGAACTCAAACTCTCTGGTATGGGATGTAGGAATCTGACACATAGCAGAGACCTGCCACAAATATCAATGTAATAAAGGAAAAAATGGGACAGTTATAAGAAAGCAAATGTTCTAAATTTTACTTATTTGTAAGAGAATCACACACATGTGTGTATGCATGTGTGCATATATCTATGTCTTTATCTATCTGCTTAACTATCTCTAGAGCGCAAATGAGAGAGAGAGACAGAGAGAGAGAGACAGAGAGAGAGAGACAGAGAGAGGGAGATAGCTTCTCCAAACACCAACAACAAGGATTGGGCAGGCTGAAGCCAGAAGCCAGGAACTTTTGGTCTCTTCTGTGGGTGGCTTGGGCCTTTATCAGCTGCCTTCCCAAGTGCCTTAGTGTGAAGCTGGATGGAAAACAGAGGTGGAACTTGACCTCAGGCCTTCTGTATGGGATGCAGGTGTGCGGAGTGGCAGCCTGAGCCACTGTGACACAACATCTCACCACTACAAATTAATTTTTAGCAAGTTGTTTAGTTAAGGCAAATACAATATGTCCTGGAATTATAAAATCATGAAATAGTTTCTAAAGAAGAAATGTATGTAACTTAGGGAAGCCAATAAGGTAAAAGTTGGCAACTCAACTTAAAACATATTTTAAAAGAAGGTTTGAGTTTGATTAGACTGAGGCAAAGTGGCCACAATTTTATGGAAGAAATACAAGATGGAGAAAGTCTGTGACAGTCACCAAGAAGTGTCATTAAATAAAGGGAACAGGGATAGAAATGAAGGATGAAAACAGAAGGTGAGAAAACAAACAGTAATAAATGGAAACAAAACTAAATAATGTGAGTTTCTGCCTCTTGGCTTTGTCCTCAATTCAGATAATCATTTCTAAGGAAGTGGAATTAGTTGGCTTGTAGTTGAAACTTGTCGCACTTTGAAAAAGATTTTTCTTGAGAGAATGGTGTGCTGAGTACCAACTTTATAGCAAAATTCTGTCCCTTGTGCTGCCCAGGGTCAGTACCATTGTCCCTGTGTGTGCTTGGAGATGTATTGGCTTCTTAAAAGAATTGAACCTGCAGTCGTAGTGACCAAAACTCAAGGCTCATAGTGGCTGAGAACTTTCTATTGAGAAATAAAGCAGTTCTGAGAATAAAATACACATACAATGCAATCATCAGTCTCTTGCCTACCTGAACAGAAGAAATCGAGTGTATTTCTCCCTTTGTGGCAATGTTAGCACAGTAAATTATTGCACTGTAGAGTAATAGCCTTAAAGGATGATGTTGTGTAGAAAGTTCTTATCCAAAATGGTTCCAAGAGGACTATGTTTGTCGAAACCTTGTCTTGCTTTTCATAGGTGTTACTTCCTGTCTGATTTCCTGGGTTTCTGCTATGATTTTTATTATTTCCAGCAGCTGCCTTTTCTTGTTCGCCTCTTGGAGTGTATATAGACATGGAAAGTTAGTACTATGCTCAAGAGCTGGGACCCGAGTAACTTTCCTGTAGAGGAAAGGCATGAGCTTTCAGTCTTTTCTCAAGGATGTTTTGGTTACTTTTTAAAAATATTTTATTCTATGTCATTGAGATCAACTGACGGATGAGTTTTGTCAGTGGATCAATTGTAAACCCTGTTCTCATGGGAGTTTAGTATGAATCTGCAACATTTACAATTTTATTTCTACATGTTGGAGTTACAAAATCTTCCACAGTGCATATGTAGAATTTACAGTGCAAAGCACACTTTAGAAGCAATGTAAATGTATTAAAAACATAGGGAGTGTTTTTTTCATGTCGATGGACTTAAAGCTTTATGGACAATAACACTTGAGATCATTTCTCTGTCCATTATTGTTGGGAGAAAGAATATCACTGATTGGAAGTCTGTGAAACTTTAGCAATGCACACCTGTACGATGCAGAGCTAAAGAGTTGGTCACCAGTGTAGCACATAGATAACCTTCCCCACACACGCATGTCAGCAACTTTCATCTCAACTCATTTTACCCATTACCTTCAATTGGTGGGAGGGTAGGTTTGAAGCTCATTTATTCAAGCACCAGTAACACTTTGCATTACTATTTCATTTCTAGAATTAGTTTAATTAATATGCTGGAATTCCCTCATCAGATACATATTGGGCTCCTTCATGCATCAAGCACTCCCCCCACATACCTAGGTACTAAGGAAATGATGAACAAGACGGATCAGGTGTCTTCCTCTGAAAGCTGACCCTTTTATAGCAGGAAAAAAAATCAATTAAAAAACAGCTTAAAACCAAACCCCACCATATTAATGATACAAATAGTGCTTAACTTGGGAGGAGATACAAGCTGAGTAGCTGAGTGACACTTGGCTTTTGTTGTCTTGGAGTTCCTAGGACGAACTGTGAGTGAATAAGATGTTTATAAATGCAGTATGACTGAATCATTCAAAGTCTCCAACACTTTCTTTTTTAAATGAATGGTATGATTTTAGGAAATATTTGAACATAGAATAATTGCTGTAACCTACTGCTACTAGCACTAAGTGACAGCTAAATCTTTTCATACCCAATTGTAAGTTAGTAAAATAATGGAAACTAATTCGTAAGTAGAGAATTAGTACGCAGAAAAGTCTAAGTAAAATTAAGCAAAGTAAAAAGCAAAAGCACAAAGAAATGGAAATTGGGACAGGGTGGCTGCTTAAGAAATGTCACACATAAAAACCCTGCTTCACAGCACAATTACAGAATGTGTTTCCACACTACTTCCCTGAAACATCCGGATGATTAGGAATCAACGCTAGGCTCAGTGCCCAAAAGTACTAGGACAAACCCCCACCTATGGTGCTAGCATCATATATAGCCACTGGTTCTAATCCTAGCCACTCCACTTCCCATCCAGCCCCTGCTTGCAGCCTGAGAAAACAGTGGAGGATGTTGTCAAGTCCTGAGGCTACCACATTCATATAGAGTACTCAGAGGAAGCTCCTGATTCAGATCCGCTCAGCCCCAGTCTTTGTGGCCATTTGTGAAGTGAACCAACAGATGAAAGATCTCTTTTGTAACCCTGCCTCTTAGATAAATGAATTGATATAAAAATAATAAGTCTTGCAAAGGGAAAGAATCAGTCCCCATGCACAAGCCAAGCTGTGAGCTTTCATCACCTCCTTCCAGTCATGGTAGGGCATATATAACAAATTGTTCAGATGAGTTGGAATCACTAAAGTTAGTTGAACGAGTGGCAAACCCCTTCCAATAGTGAGTCGTCCTGATTATATTATTATTTTATATTATTATTATTATATTGTTTATTATTTCCCATTTCTCTTTCTCTCCAGCCTTATTTCTCTTCTGAGAAAGAGCAAAACTTTCTGCCCCAAGTTATTTGGACTCTGACACAAGCCGTAAGATCAGTCAGCCAACAAGTCTTTGACACATTGATCTACATGGCTGTCTGGGCTTGCAGAGTATCTGCACGGGCACATCAGTGCCGCAAAACAATGCAAGATCCCTAAGAGTCGCACCGTGCCAGGGCTGTGTCTAGATCAGGGCCTAACACAGTGTCGGATGCACAGGCCTGAAGATCTGCAGCTATGGAGTCAGATCTCTGAGGAACAAATGTAGATTCCTCCACAGGATGTGTGACCCTCGTAAATTCTTCCTTGGGCCTCAGTGTCCTTATCTATAAAACTGAGTCAAACAGCAGTCATCATATAGATTTGATGTAACTGCTACTCTTTCACTAGTTTTGCTGACTTCTTGCCAATATTCGGCAATTATTTTGGAAAACATTTGCTCAATATGCTCAACAGACACTCTTTCAAGTCCTTAGAATGTGCCAACTACAACCCCTTAGGGAATAAACCTAAAATTATTAAAACTCAGGGTGAATTCCAGGAACATATTAGCAAAGTTTCTTTCAATCAAATACATTCTAACTTCCAGAGCTTTACTACGTGACAGCTCACTCATAGTTATTTTAGAATTGTAAAAATTAAAACATTAAATGCAAAAATTACTTAGAAAGTTATTTTCTTGAGTTTATTCTGCAAAGATGAGGAAATTTTAGATTTTTTTCAGTCTATTTAAAATATTTTGTCGGAGAGAACTAATAAAGGCTACCTTTGAAGTTATGCGTTCTACATATTTGGCTAGATGGCTTCATGGTCATTATGTTCACATCAGTCTAAAATGATAATAAAAGGAAAGGAAACTAGGCCATAATAAAAAAGAAATTTGGTTTTTATTTAACACTCATACAAACCCTGCACACAAAAAAATTTCCTCTCCTTGAAATCATTTGAATTGATATAACAAGGACCTTGAAACTATTTTGAATGCATTATTAAAAATATGAGTTGGATGAAGGCTTTGATTTTTAAACTAAAATGTGTATACTGTCACAAAATGTCTAATTACTGCGTAGAAAAATTTTCCTTTAAGTCTCTAGAAAACTCCTAATGCATGTTAAGGTCCATTTCAAGTAGCCACACGTTGCCTCCTCCCTGAAGCCTCCCAGGAGATTAGCTCCCTTAACTGTCCTGTGTCTTTAATCCTCTGTTCACACTTCAGCATGATTACATCATGTTTGACTTAATTATTTACTGGTACCTCACTCCCATTCTACTGTGATCTCAGGCGTCTAAGCCTTGACTAGGAAATTCCTATTTCTGAGACATTTTTTTTAATGGCTGTAGCCCGTTACTTAAAAAAAAGCAATCAGGATTATTCACCATATGTCATTGCTCTCCAAAGAAGAAAAAAACATAGATGGGCCAAGACATAGCAGTGTTCACTGTATAGATGTTTTTGTGGATAAGTGATGTAAGAATAAGAGGTTTAGCTGAGACAGCTCCGGTATGTTCTTCCTATTGGATGGAACTCCTGGTGTCCAGGACGAAGAAGTAGATATCAGAAAAGACAGCTACCTTGCCAGCGTCTTAATGACTACACGTGTGTTTTCTTAACCCCTCTCTCTATTCCCTTTACGGAGTTTAAACTCCAGTCTCCTACCTTCTGCTAGCTGGTTATTGAATTTTATACATAACTGCCTGAACTCCTCCTCAGCTCCTGCTTCTAAATTGCTGAGAAACAGCTGCTGTGGGCACCCGTAGTTTTTTGGCACATAAATTTCTGGTTCCATCTTAGCCCAGGGCCAAGACTTGCAAGAGCACCCCTAGCTCCCAGGTTCGAACGTCAGCAGGAGGGAGCTGCTGCTGCTGCTGCTGCCTGCATCAAGGCTCCTTGCCAACATCATTGCCCTGACTCCATCTCAGGGTCTGGCTCAGTCAAAATTTCCCTCAAAAGTTGGAACTTACAACTGTTCTTCCAAGTCTCGTCCAAGGTTACCTGCAGCTCATGAAAGAGGATAAGAGAAGTTTCTCATCTTTGCACTAGAGTTTGCTGCTTGGATGCTTGGGGAAAACTGGTTGAGAAAATCACAGCAACAGATAAGTGTCCCACAGAAACTGCTGAAATTGAAAGAGACCATGAAAACTAGTTTCTAATAGGCCAATCATTCTGCTTTGTATGGCGTGATAAAAATCTACCCCCCTTCGTGACTGAGGGGTCATGAGAAATAGATAGAAGTTTCTATTATAATTTTTCAGAGCTATTGGACACTGTAAGAGAACAAAGAAAGTAGGGAATGGCCAGTTTTATAAACTCGGTTTCGTTTCTCTGTATTTTTTTTTTTTTTTTACATTTTAAAACACAGAGAATGTAAAACATTTAATATTGGTAAGCATTTTCTGTGAAGTCAAGTTACTTGATTTAGGTCCCAGATCTGTTGACTTAGAGCAAACTTAGGCTAATTTAAACTTGATGGCCTCCATCTTTTAGGGATGGGGTTAAAACCAACTGAGTTTATCTGTGTAAACACTTAGAACAGTACGTGGCACAAAGTAAGGGCTGACTGCTATATAGCTTTTAGGTCCTCTGAACATCCTCTCCTTTGAGTTCATTTCTTCCAATTGAGATTTCACAGGGCATTCAGTTGATATAGTCCTGAGATGATGTCTGTTCTAATTCCTGTCTTTTGTTCCTTAATTGAGTTGATTCTCAAGGTTAATGCATCCTCATTGATTTGTCCTCCTGAAGACAGAAAGCAGTTCAGGGAACACTCAAACTGGGAGAAACGATTTGGGCCCTGATCTTGCCTGCTGTGTGACCTAACCCCCACTAGGCTTTAATGGTCTGTCTGTAAAATGGGGCTAATACCACAGGAAGATACTTTTAAAGGTTTGCAGAAAATGGAATTAAAAGGTAAGGTTATTTTGATCAAAAAAGTTTTGAAATCTATACATAAGAGAAGTCTTCAAAAATATCATTCAAAAGGTATGTCATGAAAAAAGCTACACATAAATTTCTCTGGGATCAGATCTTTTGGCATCAAAATAAACTCATCTTTTAATTCCATTTGCCTGTGCCCTTTGTGAAGTACCTCAATATGCCTCTCCCAGTGTTTGCATTGCAAACAAAAAAGAAACATAGTATTTTGAAAGTGTAAAGAGCAGATCCTTAGTAAGTGAAAGCAGTCTGTACTGAAAGGCAAGCTCATTTTGTTTGAAAAGGATGCAGTGCAAGGAGTGGTGCCCAGATCCTGACCTAGGCAGCTGAGGGTCTGAAAGGATGAGGCTGGAAAAACAAACCAACTGCCTGATATCATGGCAACACTTTCCTAAGAGATTTGCCTGTGGCTATGTCTACACAAGCGGCTGAAAAGTAAAGCATTCAATCAAGGAGTTTCATTGTCAAGTGGACACTTGGTCAGTGTGACTAATCTCATGGAATTAATTGAGTCGCTTTCCTATGATGTAGCTATAGGAAATTTGTATGTTTTCCCTATTATATAAGTAGGAGAGTTGATCTCCATTCTCTATATAACTTCATATTTGACCTCTGCAACTTCTCTGTATTAGAAAAGGCAGGAAGAAGAACATAACTGAATAGAAATAATTTCAATAAGTGTATGACACATTCAGAGTTCTTAGGTAACATGCAGCTAGACTACTGAGTGTAAGTTTCTTCATCTCGACAGTGCGACTGTTGTGAAAAATAAGAGATGATATGGGGGAGCATGCTTTATATGCTATGCAATCTGTTATATTATAAGAACCCATTCTTTGTCTACCTGGATCAATTCCAGATACAGGACAATGTGGCATCCTGGGATAGGACCCAAGAGGGGGGCGGATAATTGCTGTGGGTTGTCTTTTAGAGCTGCATTGGGGAAAATTCAGTTGATGCTATAAGACACAACCACAGTCACGTCTTCAGACCAGGTGGTTTCCAAGGCAGTAAGCTCCTGGCTAGAGGAGTGCAATCTTTGTAGGAAGGTCTATCTTCATCACCACATAGGCCAGTCTGAGCTACTTCCATGTCTCCGGAGTTTTCCTCCCCAGTTATTTCCTTTTCTTCCCTTTGCAGAGAATTGACATGTTTAGTGGGGACTTAGTGGAAGAAAGCATTGAATTTACCTTCCAAATTTTAATGTGTAACAGAGCCACAATTGTTGCCTGCGTTGTTGTGCAATGGAAGGAATTGTACACCTGTAGACCAGAGCTCAGGCATGGGGAAGCATTCATCTCCTGGTCCTAAGTAAAATATGTATGAGAGCTTTAAGATAATTTTCTTTTCTTCACAGCAGTGTTCCTTAAAGTGTGGCTCCCAGACCAGTAGCTTTAGAACAGCCAGGGAACTTGCAAGAAGTATAGAAAGGATTTAGGCATAGAATTATCAGCATCTTGGGGAAGGAACCCAGAAATTTGTTTTTAACAAACTGCACTGGCAATTGCTTAAGTTTAAGAAACTGTCTTCTTCAAGAAGGAGTTTTTATTGGCTTGAATTTAGGATATTAAAATGCCCCTTTAGAATGGAAAGATGATTTTTAAAGTGGATTTTTTTTGTCTGTATTCATGATAACATGCTGACTTAGTAAAATACATGATCAACAAACTCATGCCATTTTTGTTGGTCTAGGAAATCCAAAATTCAAGGGAAATTTTATTCTAAAACCCCTCAATGTATAGAGTTTATTGTTTATTGTGTCTCCCCATCTGCCTTCAATCTACTGATACATGCAGGTTATGTGCAAGTGAGGAAACAACGTGCAAAACCAGAGGTGTCAGTGACAGTAAAATTACATTGTTACCATATCACAGCTGAATCTGAACTTAACACTGGAAGCACAGTTATTGCAAGTTTTAGTGCAGTGTCTCTCCAGTGCTTTGCTCAGACACCAAGCCTGTATTTTGTAATTCATACTGGACAAACCTCTGAAGACCAATCTCCCACACCCATCCTGTCTGTCTGCAATGGATATGTTTTAATTTTATACATGAGAATTTATTTTTGCAAAGGTTGTAACTACTGGGTATGTGGAGCAAGGAGGTTTTCTGAATGGAAGATGTTCACCTAAGCTGCATGCACACTCTGAAGGCAGAGGAGTGAGGACATTGGCTTTGTCATGCCAGAGCTCATCACACTTTACCCTCTGTATCAAGGCAATTGTTGATGTCATAATTTCAGGGCACAGGGAACAAATAACTAATACGTAATGTTTGAAAATTAAGATGAACATACAGCTTCTGGTTACTTATTGATCCAATTCTGGATTATTTTTTAAAAGCAAACCAGCCAGCTGTGCTGTCACTCAGTGTATTCACCTTCCTTACTTCATCATCTTGTTAGCACACCATGGATATAGTGGGGACCAGAGGTGATAAATTAGGGGGGTGGTGCTTGTGGCTGAGGGTTTTGCTCACCTTTTTAAAAATCATCTTTTAGTTGCATAAATATGATTTTGTGCACACATTATTTTTAACTTGAGATTAGAGAGAGTATTGAAGAACATATCTTACTTATTCACCTCTCCAATGTGGCAAGGAGAAGCTAAGACAGTTCAAATTCTAGTATGACCTTAGGCCAGGGGACAAGGGACCCAAGATGGAGTGTGCTGGTGCATAGTACTCTGTGAATCAACTCTTGACACTGTAGGATCCTGAATGTATACCAAACTAGGCGTCCAAATGGAAGAAGAAGGACATACAGGCTGACATAAAGTGACATTTGTGTGGGGCACACAGTGGGCCTACAGATTGCAGGGATAGGATCTTACTCTCCTGTTACCGGTGAGAATATAACCTAGAACTAACCTCACCTATTCCAGTTCTAGGTGGAGACATTTGCTCCAGTCTCCCCAGATGAACGCAAGTGTGTGTGTGTGTGTGTGTGTGTGTGTGTGTGTGTGCGTGCGCACTCATGCATCCACTAAAACAGCAGGTGAGGTAAGAGCTGCCATGATCACTTATGTCATAGAGGTTCTTATCTCTGACTTCGGCTAAATAGAACAAAAGGATCATCACTTGTCATAAACCACAGTCATAACCAAAAATAGGTTAATGTAGGAGTTATAAGCACTGCATGTCCAAACTCTTTCCCCAAAGCGGATTTTTTTTTTAACTTTTAGCTGAATTATCTAAATACATAAGCCCAGTGAATCAACAGCAGTGACTCACTTTTAGTCTTCTTTGGCAGGGAAAACTAAACCTGATTAAAGAGAGCAGCTGTGTCTGATAGAATGAGTTTTGAACCTTGACAATTTCTGGGAGCCCAAAAATGCCCGAGTTCTTAGCCACAGTTTGTCTCACTTCCACCTACTGCTCTTGGAAGCCCCTAGATATTTCCATGTTCTGGAGAATGGTGTGTGGTAAAGGTCTCATCCCACACTCCACACCCCACCCCCTTTGCACAATTAGGAGATCCTGACTCAGCTCTCAGGTCTACACTGTCCCAATTTAGAGTCACAGTGTGGCACGAAGGACCTGTGTTAACTTGTTACTTGTTGCTGTAAGAGAATACCTAACTCTGGGGAGCTTATGAAGATAGCGGTTTCACTTCGGTTCATGATTCTAGAAGCTTATTGAGCTGGCATCTGCTTAGCTTGTCGTAAGGAACTCTCACTTCTCCAAGCATGGCAGAAGGCAGGAGGAGAAAGTGCATGCAAATAAGGACAGGGCAGAGGGGGTGCAAGGCAGGAGCTTACTCAATTTGTAGTAACATGCTCCTGTGAGATCTGATTCATTCTCATGAGAATTTTTCCCATCTGTTAGTTTCTCTTCAACATTGTCCCTTTCAACAGCACCACCTTAGCAACCAAACTTCAGTGTGAATTTTGATGGAAGGAGTCAACATCCAAACCAAAGCAGGACTTCAATCAAAATCTATTGCTGAGCTTTCTCACCTACTAAGTTCTGTTCTACCTTTTTTAAAATATTGTAAGTTCGGTGTCTCTTATTCTAAACGCATAGGACTAGAAGTGATTCAGATTTCAGAGTTTTTCAGATTTTGAAATGTTGGCATAAAATTTACCGGTTAAGCATCTTTGCTTTGAAAATCAAAATACCCCAAAATCTAACATGATACTCAGAATATTCAGATTCAAGTCTATTTTAGATTTTGTGCTTGGGGGTTAGGTATGCTCCACTTTTATGAAGCATTATGAAGGTGGCACATATAAAAATACTTTCAGACAGGAAAAGTTTTATGAAAACTAAATCACTGACCTTATAGCAGAACACATTGACCTTGCTCCTAAATGTGCACAGACTGTGAGAGCTGGCAATTTTTTTCTCTTTGGTGCAGGATTTTGCTATTGTAGAGGAACTTGCTAGTACATCACCAAAATGGCTGGTTCCATAGGACCACTCAACCTAGAAATCATCAAGGTAGATTGTTGGTGGTTGCGACTATAAACAAGTCCCTGACCAAAACCTTTTTGTGCCAGCTTTAACAATAAGCCCTGTGAATCTATGCAGATCAAACCTAGTCATTGAAAATGTGGGCAGGATTGCTGATTTATCTACATCCACTCATAGCAAGTGTCATAATTTGGGAATGAGATTAAGCAAGATTGAATGTCCTTGTCTCTAGATGAGGAGGAAATTGTTTCATTTCCGTGAGGTTCCCTCTCATTGTCTGTGTCCTAGACATGAAACAAGAGTGTGCTGTAGCCAGGAAATTCAGGCTGCCCCTAAGAATCAACCTTGGCATCATTATAAAATTAGCCCTAATAGTTAGGAACTGGGTTTTTATAATGCTTCTTTCCAACTTTCTGTATCCTTGCTTCCAGCACCTATCTCAGGAATTCCACAGAAGCAGTCTTTAAAACAAGCATTCCAGTATGAGATGTGAGCTAAGGAATTGGTCTAAGGAGACAACACCCAGGGAGTGGGAAAAGCAGACCATGAAGGAAGTCAAGGAAGTGTGTGATTTCAGGCAATGTCCCAGCTCTAAGCTGACCTCAGGGGAGAGCTCTTGATCGTCACTTGTACCTTAGAGTTTGCTCCATGAAAGCTTGGGTGCTTAGCTTCCATAGGCCTGCAACAGTTAGTCATTGATAAGGCCTTCTAGAGATGGGTGGACTCTCAGAATCTTCCGGCAGTCTGCAAGTGCAGTCCCAGTAGCCCTCAGACAGGTATGACCCTTAGAAACAAATGGTCACAAAGGATCCAAGGAGATCCGAGTGGACTCAAAGTCTACTACCTACTCTGGCACATATCCAAGCTAATCCCTTCCCTCCTCCCTGTCTGACAATCTTATTTTCAAGTAAGAAAGGACAATTGTCAAGTCATTGTTCTCTCTTCTTGCATGGCTTTAGTAACTTTATGGTTAGAGTTTGTCCATAGCATAGTACAAGAGCCCTCTCTGACCTAGCTAGGTCTACTTCCAAGGACCATCTGTTGTCCTACCCAGTTACAGCCCCACGTGTTCATTATGTCTTATGTTATCTGAAGTGAATTATCATAATCACAATACAACTTACTGAATCATTCCCGTACTCACTTATGTACTTACGTTAATGTGTTTAATCTTCACAATAATATCTATATGTAGATGTTACTTGTTTTATAAATAAACCAATTGAAATAACATGAAATTTGTTTTCAAGTAGCCAAATACATATTCATATGTAAGCCAGTAGAACAGTAATTCTTAGGAATATAGTAAGATGCATCATTAAGCAAATACTTAGCTGGTGCTTAGGAAAGAAGACCGTGTTACTACTACCAGCAGCAGGTCGTGAGGAGCATGCAAGTGTAATCAGTTTACTTTTTTACTACAATAGAAGAATGATCATGACAGACAAGAGAAAGGCATGCTGTGTCTTCTTTCATGTACTCAGAAGATATTTTCAAGTGTTTATGCTCGATACTTGAAAGAAAATGAGAACAGTTATATCTCCTGTACTTGTAGCACAGGACAGAAAATAAGAGACCTAAAGATATCTGTAATAAAGCTTGGATACACTTCTGCTTCAAATCTTGCCTTCTCTAGAATCCGTTCTTTATATTGAAGGGAGAGGAAGTTTTAATTTTCCTCTAAGACTAGCTGAGGGTGTCAAGATCTTGTTTAAAAATCCTTTAGTGTCTCTCCAGTAGCACTAAGCTCAAACTCCTATCCTGAATGCTCTTACTAGTCTTTTCAATATGAACCATATAGCTGGCCTCCTGGTCCCCCTCTGTCATGCAGAATGGCACTCAGTATCCAAAAGGAATATGATCTGTCTCTCATTTTCTGATCTGTGCATTGCTTGTGGAATGTTCTTTGTATTCTTCCTTAGGTGGACTCACCCTATTTATCATTCATGTCCTCGAATAAAGATCCTGCATCCTTGGAAGAGTTCTTTGTGTTGGAGGCCACACTCCTGCCTGCTTCCCTACATAACAGGCATTTACCCATAGTGTGCCTTGCACATTCTTTTGTAATGAAATTAACTAATTAATTAGTTATTATTTGAAAGAGTACCCTAATGGTTGCTAGATGAGCATTTGGTCTTATGGAAGCAGCCCTTTTTAGGGGTACTTATAGGGAGTTTTTTCTTATTAGCAGAATCCTCAAGGTCATTGGCCCATGCACTAAAGCTCTCACAGTCCCTGGACAGTAAGGGCAAGGTTAAAGTGTCCTGTTGAAAGATCAGCAATTTGTAAGTTTTCATAAAACTTCCACCTACTGTTTCATTCCAGAAATGCCATTAGTAGTTGGTACTGAGTGGAGCCACACACCAGGAGCCTGGTATTCAGGTCAGGTCTCCCAGATAGTTGACAAAGACCCAACTACTTTGAGGCATCACCTGCTGCCTCCCGGAATGCTAATTAGCAGGGAGCTGATATAGAAAGCAGAACTGTGATTCTAACATAGAAACTCCAAACGGGATGCAGTCATTCCTTGTGGCATCTGAACTGCTGTGCCTCTGCCTCTGCCTTGCACACTTCTTGTTACCTACAGAAGAAGATAAAAGGGTCATTGATGGCATGGACCTGGGAAGCTCTATCAAACACTTTCTGGTAGGCACCGTGTCACTTTGGATCACCTTTGTGATAAACTTACAAGTAGGGCTGTCAAATTTGTACATTAAATTTAATTAGATCAGATTACCAGAATGCTCAATATGGAGGGAAATAGAAAGGAGTCCTGAAAGATTAGGAAGTGATATCATCAAGAAAGCTAAAATGTAATATGGCAAATGTCAGGTCATCCTCCAGAGAACGCAAACCCAGTAACACAGAGGATGGTTAACTATATAGTGAGAAAATGCTTAGCATAACTAACCATGAGATAAATATGAGTCAGCAATGAAGTGCCTTTATAGAAAAAATACAGGACAAATCCATATTTCCCAGAGGCATTAAACAGGCTTGATGGATTCAGCTAAAAAGTATTTTACCTCTACAATGTCTTCAGCACCGGGTCGTAATGAATGAAACATGTCTTGAGGAAATGTTACAGGAACTGAGGTCATTTTGAATAGGCTGGAGACAGAAATTGCTATTTCTGAGACTCACACAATGCTGCAGCATTATGTTTTTAATCTGTGTTCTGATTAACAGCAGGCTACGTTAATAAGTATTAACTCATTCTGTTCTTATAATAGCCTTACATATTAAATATTATTATTGTTATCCTATAAAGTTTATGAATTTTATTCTTTTATATTTAGATCACATGGGCTTATGATTTCAGTTGACCAATCACTGTTCTCCGAAAGCTTTGTTGAGGAAAAACCATGTACATGGGGGGAAAAGATCATTGCTAGGTGAAAACCAATATCTAGTATTTGGCTTGCTTGTTGCAGGCCACCTTACTCAGCTAGTAATTCCAACGAATGATTGCACAAATGCAAACAGCAATAAAATATTTAGATGAGTTATTACTGAAGGCTGTAAAATTCCTTCTTATGAAGAAAATAGGCAATCAGTGTCTTAAATGGTTTTGATGGGCAGGCATTGCATTTTTAATTTGTATGTCTTTTTCAGTCAAAAGTGTATTGGGGCTATATGCATAAAATGATGAATTTTTATGTATAAATGGCATGTGTGATTAGGTTAAACTTTGTACAATATTTACAAAAAGTTTAAAATGTGATAAAATCTAGAAAATTGTAACTTAAGATATTTGTCACCCATACCCCAGTGTAATGCTTCTTTTATTTACTATGAGGTAACTACGTCTTACTCTGAAAATTGCCAGTTAAGACATGTGGCAGGTAAATATCTCTCAGGGTTTGAAAAGGCAAAAGATAGTGAAAATTTACAAGGGAGGGAGAGCGGGAAGGAGTAAGGAAGAGAGAGAGAAAGAGAGACAATAAGTAGATCATTTGTATAGAGCAAGTCCATAACTTGTGCCTAATTAATCAACTTCCAGACAGAGTTCCTAGGCCAGAAGCTTTCTCAAAGACTTGGCAAAACAGAGACCATTGATTAAAAACCCTACATTTGTCATAATGGAAAAAAAAAGCAAAATTTCCAATACCTTGATATGATTGAAACCCAGAAATATGAATTAAAGGTCTCTGAGACAATAGCATTGCTACTATGTTGGTATTTTTCCTGAGCTGTGTTTGTATACAGCACCTTTGCTTTCTCCCCCTTTTTTTGTATTCATCCTTTGCTTTTTAATGTTAGATGATCTAATATGTCTCCTTGCTCAAAGGGATGGATTGTGAAAGGCAACTGGCTTTAAATTACCTACCAAAATGCAATGCTTTGGTTAGTGGAAATATTCCAAAATGCATGCAATGTTATATGTAAGAGATGTTCAGAATTTAACTTCCTGATGGTTAAAGTGATTTAACTGAAAGCAGGAGGCATGAAGAAACACCAACAGTGTGACATAGGTGAAACAAGAAAGAGAATGCCTCAACAGAAAAGTTTAACGTCACAAAAGTGAGCTGGTAAAAGAGAGAAAGCCCCTCATCCCCAGGCATGCTTTGCTCAGTTGTCCCAGGAAGGAAATCAGTAAGAGAACTTCCTAAGGTGGTGACACAGACTTCTTCAACATTTGCCATTAATCTCCTACCCTTGTGATGTTGGTCGGGGAAGGAAAGGTAAGAAAACAGAATTCAGATCTGTCTTTGACTTGATTATTCTGAGATTCATTTACACAAATACTATTTTGCAACCAGTTTAAATCCCAGAGGAACACCATTGAGAGTATTCAAATGCACATAATAAGCAAGGACTAAGTAAATGAATCAGTTAACTGACCACACTGATTTATGTTCCGAATTTCTTAGCTAAGCTGGGGTTAAAAATCTTGGTCTGTCTCTATCAATCATGTTCCCTAAATCTGTTTAATTCCTTCATGAATCATTATTGCTGTCCATCTGTAGAAATAGACAATAATGCATAACTTACAGAGGTGTTAAAGCGATATATGCCCTAACATGTAACAACTATTTAGCTGTGTTAAATGTATACTAAGTGTCCAATAAATGCTAGCTCTCTTCTTATCTCCATTTGATTATTTGGAAGAAATTTTTCATTTTGAAATGATTGTAGATTCACAATTTCAAGAAAGAATGCAGGTCCCTGTGTATGTTGCCCAGTTTCCTACAGTGGTTATATCTTAGTAAAACCATAGTACAGTATCATCATCAGGATATCAACTTTGGTCTAGTCAATACAGATAGTTCCACCACCATGGGGATTTCTACACTAGGCCTTTGAAAGCCATACCTAATCCTCTCCCCAACAACTTTGCCCAGTTCCTACTAGACAGTTCAGCTGAGGCAGATGTTTTAGGCCAAGGTTAAGACACCTCTTGGCAGTGTCTGTATCCCCTAGAGAAGTGCCTGGGTTTCAGTGCCAGTTCTAGAGCATTTCATCTTAGGGAGCAGCTCATGATGCCCCAAGTACTTGAGTCCCTTCTGTGACATAGGAAGCCCATACTGAATTCTCTGCCCCCAGTATCAGCCCGGTCCAGGTCCAGCTTTTGCAGATATTTTCAGGAGTCAAGCAACAAATTAAAAAAAAATTTTTTTCTGTGTGTCCAGTATGGTACCCTAGTGGCTAAAGACCTCACCTTGCATACTCCTGGATCCCACATGGGCACCAGTTCTAATCCCGGCTGCCCCACTTCCTATCCAGCTTTCTCCTTGTAGCCTGGGAAAGCAGTAGAGGACAATCCAAAGCCTTGGCATCCTGCACCCGCGTGGGAGACCCGGAAGAGGCTCTGGGTCCTGGCTTCGGATTGGCTTGACTCCAGCCATTGTGGCCACTTGGGGAGTGAATCAGTGGGTTAAAGATCTTCTTCTCTGTCTCTCCTCCTCTCTGTATATCTGACTTTCTAACTAAATGAATGAATGAACAAATGAATGAATGAATGAATCTTTTAACATTATTTATCCATCTGCTGCTTCTCTGCCTTAAAATGAATGAAATGGTTCGCAATTATGTTATTTCAAAACTGCCGTCTAACTGTAATCACACAGTATGAAGATGCTTAGGGTTAGTTTTTTTCCACTCATAAAAATCATGTGATCCTTCATCCATGTTGTTGCGTGTATCAACAGTTTGTTCCCCACGTTGCTGAGCTCTCCTCTCTGCTCTCCTGTAACACCACACGCTGCGGTTGATTCCCAGCTTTGAATGCACCACAGCTGATGTAGCAACTCTCCCACTAACAGATATCTGGATTGTCTCCAGTCTGAGCTTGCTAAGAACAAAACTTCTATGAAACTACAACGATGAAAGAAAATTATTATGAACATCTGCATGTAAATTTGTTTCTGGGTATCAGTTTCCATTTCCTGAGATAAATGTCCCTAATTGCAATTCCTGTATTGTATGAGTATGGCAGGTACAGATATATATATATATTTTTTTTAATTTCCAAATTTTTCTGGGATGGCTGTGCCATTCTGCATTCTTACCAGCAATGTATATTATACAATTTTCATTGCATCTTAACTAACCTCTTAGATTATTTATTTTATTCATTATGATGGTAGTGTAGTGATATTTCATTGCAATTTTAATTTGCATTTCCCTAATGATTAAAAATGTTGAACATCTCCTCATGAACATATTTTGTGAATTTTTTCAGTTTTCAATTTTTATAGTTTCTAATTGCTGTGATAATTTTTGCTGTATTCTGTTTTAGTTCTCTGCCAGGTATGTTTGTTGCAAATGCTTCCTCTCCATTTGCAATTGTTATCATTTTCTAAATTTGAAAATCAAACTGACAGCGAGAAGAGGAAAAGAAAAAAAAGCACTTCTATCTAAGGCCCACAAAAACCAGGTTTAGGCCAGCTAGAAGCTAGTAGCCAGGAACTGCATCCTGGCCACCACATGAGTGGCAGGGGTTAAAACACCTGCGACATCCTTGAATGCCTTCTCCTGCACATTAGCAGAGAGCTGGATCAGCCATAGGGCTGGTGCTGAGATTTAAGCCAGTGTTCTGAAATGACAAGGTAAGACCTAACCCACTGCACCACAAGTCCAGACCTGTCTTTTTTTTGTTTGTGTTTATGTTGTGTGTGTGTGTCAAGAATCACAAAAAGCTCTTCTGTCTGTTTATTAACACCCTAGACGATCGTGTTGATCGGGGCTGGGCCTGGCCAAAGCTGGGAACCAGGACATTCTCCAGGGTCTTCTGCTTGCTTGGCAGGGGCCACTGACTTGGGCCATCTTCTGCTGCTTATTTCAGGCCATCAGCAAGAAGCTGGGTCAGAAGTGGAGCAGCCGAGACTTGAACTGACTTCCAAATAAGAATTCAGCTTCTCACACGATGGCTTTGCTCCCTATCTGATAGCATTGACCCCAGCCCATCTTTTTAATTTTGCAGGAAAAAAGGCTTGGATTTTGAAGAGGTCTGATGTTTTCTTTTTTCTTCTAAGGATTATACTTCCAACATCAAGTCACTGAGTTCTGTTTCTTCTTTTCTTAAAGATATATTTATTTTGATTGGAAAGGCAGATTTACAGAGCGTAGGAAACAGAGCAATCTTCCGTCTACTGGTTCACTACCCAAGGGGCTGCAATGGCTGGAGATGAGCCAATGTGAAGCCAGGAGCCCAGAGCCTCTTCCATGTCTCCCATGTGGATACAGGGTCCTAAGGCTTTGGGCCATCCTCCACTGCTTTCCCAGACAAAAACCAGGGAGCTACATGGGAAGTGGAACAGCCGGGATATGAACCAGCGCTCTCATGGGATCCCAGCGCTTGGAGGTGTAGGATTCACCAACTGAGCCATCACGCTGGGCCCCTATGACTTCTTTCCTATTTAACACTAGATTCTGAATCATTTTTCTGATTTAAAAATGCTTATACTTTTGCTTATACACTTTAGATTTGTCTGTGATTCATTTGGAACTGATTTTTTCCATAAGTTACGAATTGTAGATCCAGATTATTTCTGCTTATTCCTTTGTTTGAGTGTTTCTCATGGATGTGTAATTGCCCCACCACCATTTGAGTACATACTGTGAAATACAGTACACCAGCCACATAGAGATATGTTGCATGATTTCCCTCATATACAGACCTCATAGAAGTTACAGTAGAATAGGGATTAACCTCCGTCTAGGGAAGGCTAACGGAGAGGAAAGGACAGGGACAGATTAGTCAGTGAGGACTAAATTATAGTTCAACAGGAGAAACAAGTTCGTTGTCCCTGTTGCACAGGTGTGTGACTAAAGTGCTAAGGTACTGTAGATTGCAAAAAGTCTTCCAGAATGGATTTCACATGTTTTCACCATGGGGAAACAAATGTGCTTGCTCTGATTAGAACATTGTACAATGTGTACACATGTTGAAATATTGTAGAGTGCCCCCTCACTATGTGTGATTTCATGTATCTGCTAAAATATTTTTTAAAGGCAAAGTTTGTCTTTTCTCCATCGAGGAAACACTTTTGCCAAAGGTTAACTGAGCAAACATGTGCCTCTGGGCTCTCGGATCTGTCCCAACTCCCGCTCCACTACCAACCTATACTCCTGCCTATAATAGGGTTGCAATGTTTTAAAATGGGATGCTAATTCCTGCTACTGTATCTTAGGCTCTCCTATGCCAGAGAAAGTTTTCTCTCACTTGGTGTTTCTTCCTTAAGAGTGGTCTAAGGACTGTGCCTTTCCATACAAATGTGTAACTGTTCTTAGAAATTACATTAACACAATAGACCAGTTTAACAACAATTGAAAACTGTTACTATCCTGGTTTCCCATTTCATGAACACAGAATCTAATTGTTGTTTATTTAACATTTTCTTTCATTCCCACTTCTATTTTCCATATACAGATAAGTATTCATATTTTGCCAAGTTCACTGGAGAATTTCAATTTTTAGAAATAATGGTAAATGGTATAGCCTTTTTGCTTTCCCTTTCTGTGCGCTCATTGTTAGGGAGGTGGAAAGGAAACTGAGCTTTGCATGATGTTGTGATACTCCGTGACCACGCTGAACTCTTACGCTCTGGGAGTTTCTGTCAATTCTCTCCAGTTTTCTGCATAGACAGCTATATTATCTGTAAAAAGAAACAGTTTTATTCTGCCTATCGGGTTGTTACACCACTCATTTCTTTTTCTTGCCTTACTGAAGTGAAGAGCGCTCCCATGTGATTTTGAACGAGAATAAGAAGGGATAGCCTTACATTCTTCCAACTCTCAGAAGGACATGCCATCATTAGTATTATTATTTTAGTTTTTGACATTTTGTAGATGTCCTTAAGCTAAGGACATTTTCCTCTATTCATACTTGTTGATTGTTTCAAATAATAAAATAGTGTTAGAGTTTCTTAATTGTCTTTCTCTGTTAATTTATATGACCATGTAATATGTTTTTTCTTTAACCCCTTGGTACAAGGCTACTTTAAAGTCCATAAAAATACCTAATTCAAAGATGAATAAAAATAATTTGGAAATCCATGCATAGGAAGGAGTCTTCTAAATATTTGTGGAAAACACCTGTTGTGAAAAAAACAGTGCATGGATTTCAATCTTTTGCACCAAGTGAACATAATTTAAATTAAAGTATTTTTATTATTATTCATTTGAAAGGCAGAGACAGAAACAGACACAGAAAAAGAGATCCCATCTATTGGTTCATGCCCCAGAGGCCCACGGAAACCAAGGGTGGGCCAGGCTGACGCCAGGAGCTGCGAAGTCAGTGCAGGTCTCCAGCTCAAGGGGCCCAGGACCCAGTTCCAGGGGCCATCACTGCTGCTCCCTGCGTGCACAGGCAGGAAGCTGGAACTGCACGCACCCAGACCTCAAGCCCAAGCACTCTGGTCTAGGACGCAAGGGTAGCAGGCAGCATCCTGACTGTCACTCCAGATGCCTGCCCCTAAACTCCAGCATTTGTTTCATGTTCCATGAACATTTTGAAGTACCACCTTGTAGTGTGTTACACTGATTGGTTCTTTAATATTACATAGAATTCATACCACTTGGTGATGTTGCAGAATTCTTTTCATCTATTTCTGGGCTTGATGTGCTGAAAGTGAGTTTCTTACATCCAAGTCCTTGAGAGGTATGGCCTGAACTTTTGTTGTTGTTCTGTTTTTGGTTGATTTTTAGATCATGGTGATATTGACATTATAAAGGTAAATATGTAAAAGTGGTGCTAATTCTTGTGTAAATGTTTCTTGTAATTCTTCGGTGAAAACTTATAAGTCTGAAAACTTCTTTTATGTGCTTTGTAATTAAATATGCAATTTCTAGTGGTTAAATGACTATTCAAAGCTAAATATTTCATTTTGACAGTGTATAGGCTTTAGAATGCATTTCATCTAAATTGTACTATTCTAAAGTTGTTTATTGTGTTCTGTGATAAGCTAAATAATATCCTGCAAACTTACCTTGTTCCTGGGCTGTGTAAATGTTACCTTATATGGCAAAAGGGCTTTGTCGCGGCGATTAAGCTAAAAACCTTGATGTGCAGAGATTATCCCAGATAATTCAGATGAACAATAAATGTAATCACAGGTGCTCTTATAATAAGGATGGTTTGGTCTGATATTACCATAATTAAATACCTGGAGCAGGCTACTTTACAAAGAAAAAGGGATTGTTTTGCCTCATGGTGTATAAGGTGCATAACGTTTTTGCTAGCAGCATCCAGAGAAGCCACAAAGCATCACAGCGAAGGCTGTGTACGGACAGGTGCCGTCTCTTTGCAAAGTCACCAGGGCTTAGTCCTGGGAGCTGCACTCTAATGACCTTGTCTCAAGGCTCCACCCCAAAATGTTATAGTGGAATTAAGTTTCCATCCTCTTAAGATCGCACAGAGGGCATTAAATTTAACACAGGCAGCCTTGGAGGATACTCAAACCATATCCAAACTAGAGCAAGGGAGGATGAGTGGGATTTTGCCAAATAAGGAAGAAGAAGCCAGAAAGGCAAGAAAATAGAACTTCCGTAGAATCTCCCAGAAGGGCCCAGAAAAACCGATTGAGGACATTTCACCTCCAGAGTTATCAGAAGGCCTGTGGTGTTTTCTGAAACATCAAGTCTAAGGGGCCCAGTGCAATGGCCTAGTGGCTAAATACTCAACTTACATACATTGGGATCCCTATAGATACAATTCATGCACCGGGTGCTCAACTTCCCTTCCAGCTCCCTGCCTGGAAACGTGGTGGAAAATGATCCAAAGCCTTGGGATTCTACAACTGTGTGTGCGACCTGGAAGAAGCTCCAGGCTTCTGGCTTTGTATCGGCTCAGTTCCAACCATTACTGCCACTAGGAGAGTGAACCAGTGGATGGGAGATCTTTCTGTTTCTCCCTGCTTCTCTCTGAAGAGTCTGACTTGCCAATAAAAATAAAGTAAATCTTTTAAAAAAGGAAATCAAGTAAGTGGTGATTTGTTGTAAGAGCCATAGGAAACGACCAAATTCTCCTTTATTATAGGAAATCTTGGCATGGGTTTATTTCAGTGACAATAAGATATCAATATTTTAATGATATTGAATATTTGAATCTTTCCTTTTTGTCTTTGTCAATTTTAATCAATTTCTTCATTTTTTCTTCAAAAAAACCTTTTCAAAAAATTACATAGCAGGAATACATTCTGATAACACAGTAGGATAGTTAGACTTTACAATTTATTATATATTTCATAAAGAACTAGAATTTTGAAATTTAAAAGCTTTCAACACCAACTGTAATAAGTGTTTAAGGAGAGGCAAATGCTAATTTCACTAATTTTATCATTACAAGTTGTATATATTAATCTAATTATCACACTGCGTCCCATAAATATGTGCAAGTATTATAAATCAACTAAAAAAATGACTTGTTATTTCACTGATTTGTCTATCACTTTCATGCTCTTATTTCTATTTGATTTTTGTTCTTATCCTTAGGACCTCATATCTTTTTGCTTGTTTGGAACTGTTTCTAATTTCTTGAGATAAAAATGTACAGCATTGATTTTATCTACTTCATTTCTTTTTACTCAGCCATTTTAATTAAATTTTAGTTTCAATGTTTCATTTGTTAACAGTTTTTCTTCATTTCTAATGGAATTATTTAGTGCTATAAATTTCTGTGACTACTTTCTTTTTAAAGATTTCTTTATTTTTATTGCTAAGTCAGATATACAGAGAGGAGGAGAGACAAAGGAAGAGCTTCCGTCCGCTCACAAACTCTCCTAGTGGCCACAACAGGTGGAGCTGAGTTGATCCAAAGTCAGGACCTTCTTCCAGGTCCCCCACGCAGGTGCAGGGTCCCAAGGCTTTGGGCCGTCCTTGACTGTTTTCCCAGGTCACAAGCAGAGAGCTGGATGGGAAGCAGGGCCGTCAGAATTAGAACTGGTGCCCCTATGAGATCCCAGCACGTTTAAGGTGAGGACTTTAGCTGCTAGGCAACTGCGCTGGACACTGTGATTATTTAACTACATCAGTTCAAAATATATTGGATTTCCATTTTCATCCAATTTGATTTTTCATTTTCTTTGCGACTTCCTGTTTGTTTTTGGAAGTGTGTGATTTGATTTCCAAGTACTCGGAAATACTCTGATTGCTTTCTTGCTAATGATTGCCAGTTTAATTTCATCGTAGTTGGAAAAAACACTATGATTTCTATCGTTTTAAATTTGTTGGATGTTGTTTTGGGTGCAGGACATGAGCTATTCTCAGATGTTTTGCAGTGTGTCGTCTGTTACTTTGGGATAGTGTGTTCTGTAGAGGTTGATAAGATCTTGCAGATTGTCCTTCCTGTTTTCCTTTCTTTTTCCTTTCTTTCTTTTTTTAAGGTTTATTTTCACTTGAAAGTCAAAATGAGAGAACAAAGAGAGATAAAAAGATCTTCCATCTGCTATGTCACTTCCCCAAGTGGCCACAATGGCTAGCGTAGAACCAATCTGAAGCCAGGAGCCAGGAGTCTGCTCCAGGTCTCCCACACAGGTGCAGGGTCCCAAGGCTTTGGGCCATCCTCAACTGCTTTCCCAGGCCACAAGCAGGGAGCTGGATGGGAAGTGGAGCAGCCAGGATACAAATCAAATAGTACTACATAATCCTTGGGCAATGATTAACTGTATAATCATCTGATGTAACTGTATGTGCTATAGAAGTCTGTGGGTAAGCCAGTGAGCTCCGAGGGCTGAATGGAAACATGAATACTCATGAAGGCAAGAGGGAAAAGGCATGGTAAACACACTACTATCCTTCGGCTGTCTGATGGCTTAATCATTCTGAGAGTAACTTGACCAAATACAATAGATAGTATTCTTATTCCCTGCCCAGCTAAGCCAAGCACAACTGTCAAAACTGAAATTCACATTCTATTTTTTTTTAAATTTGTTTGTTTTTATTGGAAAGGCAGATATTCAGAGAAAAGATACAGAAAGATCTTCCATTTGCTTCTTCACTCCCCAAGCAGCCACAGTGGCTGGAATTAAGCTGATCTAAAGCCAGAAGCCAGGAGCTTCTGGGGTCTTACACAGAGGTGCAGGGTCCCAAGGCCTTGGGCTATCCTCCACTGCTTTCTCAGGCTACAAGCAAGGAGCTGGATGGGAAGTGGAGGAGCCAGGACACAAACCGGTGCCTATATGGGATCCCAGCACTTGGAAATGAAGGTTCAGCCACTGAACCATCATGCTGGGCTCAGATTGTCCCTTTTTTTTTTTAAGATGATTTACTAATATATTTAGAAACTTCCAGTTACAGAGGCAGGAGATATTCCATTTGCTGATTTGCTCCCGAGATGGCTGCAAAGGCCAGTACTGAGGCAGGCCATAACTGGGAACCAGCAGCTATGTTGCAGTCTGCCACACAGGTAGTGAGGCCCCATTCGCTGAAACCATCTTCTGTTGACTTTTTCAGGCCGTTAGCAAGGATGTGGTTTGAGAGTAAAGCAGCTGGGACTTGAATCTGTGCCCATATGAGATGCCAGTGCTGCAGATAGTGGCTTTACCCACTGGCCTGTGATTGTCTTGTTCAGATCTGGTTCAGGCTACTGATTTCTGTCCGTCCTGGTAGTTCCTGAGAAGAGGAAATTGAAGTCTGATGCTATAATGAGGCTTGTGGTTTTTCAACGCTGTCACTTTTTGGTTCATGTATTTTGAGATTCTGTTTTTTGATTCATATTCATTTATGGTTATTAGGTATTCTGATAGGTCAATTGTTCTTTTTCTCCAGTAACTGTTTTTACTGTGAATTCTACTTCATCTGAGATATATATATTTTAATGAATCTGCTTTATTTATTCAAAAGGTAGAGTTAGGGAGAATGAACCAGGGGCTTCATCAGGGTCTCTAATACGGGTTCAAGGACCCAGCGACTTGGGCCATCTTTTGTTGCTTTTCCCAAGTACATTATCAGGGAGCTGTACTCCAAGTGTAGCAGCTAGGACTTGAACCAGAGCCTACAAAGGAAGCTAACATCACAGGTTGCAGCTTTACCTACCATACCACAAGGCCAACCCCTTTGTCTGCTAATAATGCATCAATTTTGCATCTGGTTTTGTTTTAGTACTGCTACGTCATTCACATTTAGTGAAATTATTGGCATAAATGTGTTACTCTGTTATGAGTTTTTTGCTTCCTCTCTTTTTCATCTCACTGTTCCTTCTATTTTGTGTGTTATTTATGCATTTCTAGAATTTCATCTTAATTTACTTGCACTGATAATAGATATGGCACTCTATAATATTCCTAAGGGTTGCATTAGCTATTAAACTATACAAATATATATTATAGTCTACCAATATCAGCATTTCATGAGAATTGGAACTTGGGGCATGAGAATTGGAACTTGGGGCAGACCAGGCTGGGCAAAGCTGCAGCAGCTGTTGGCCTGGTGATGAGCTGGAATAGGCAGAGAACCAAGTTGGGGAAACTGACTGTATCCACTGGGACAGACATGAGCCAGAGTGAGTACAGGGTGGTTGGCCTTTGCAACAGCATCAACTGACAAATGCTGGGATTTGGGGGGCAAGTCTAGTCAAGCTAGAATGCAAAGCTACTAGAGGAGTGCAAAATCCGGGGCTTGGAGTGAGCCTGTTGGAGAAGTTGAGTACCTCTCTGATGGGCTACAACTCCCACTGTTGAGCATAAGAACCAGGGCTTGGGGTAGGTCTGGCTAGACAGGTGGCTGCACGTGGCAGCATGAGTTTGGGCTAGATAGTGTAGTTGGTTGGGTTGAGCTAGGATTCAACACCCATTGATTTATACAAGGACTGAGTGAGATGCTAGACAACCTGGGTGTAGTCTGCTGCACATACTAGCAAGCATGGGGACCAGGGCTGTGTGTAGGACTAGTGGGGAGAAATAGAGGTCACTAATAGAGGCTACTGCTGGAGAACTAAGGGCCAGGAGTAGTGTTGGGCAGGGTTGGGCTGGGCCACAGCATCCATTAACTTATGTAAGAGACAGGTTTGAGATAAAACTGACCAAGCAACTGCAACTACCAGTATGTGTGTAGGTTGAGATGGGTGGCAAACCAAGCTGGACTCTGTACTGGCAAACATACATACACAAGAATCATGTGTGAGATCACTTCAGACAAGGTTCCTGCGGGGATCCCCCCAACTGAACTACTGGACTCAGAACTCCAACCATGGGGAAAATTGTAGGATCTGTGATCTGATCATGGAGTGCATGTGTCAGAACTGGATCTCCTTAGTGGCTAAGATGGAGCAGTAGACAGCATGCCCAGATGCACATGGAAGATATGGCAGTCCATTGGGGTCTGCAGAGGACATCTGGTACCATAGCAGAGGAAAGAGAGCAGAACAAATTGGTCAACTGCCCCAGCCAAGCAATGACAGCAAATATCTGGACAAATGGGAACTCTGGGGTAGACTGTGTCAGCAGATGGACCTTGGAAGGATTTTGTCATCCTTAAAATAGCAAGGTCAACAGCATTTTAGAACTACTGAAACCACTGGAACAGAACCATCAGAGCAGGACCCACATTGGAAACCCTGGGATGACATCAGGTGGCCGTTCCCCATCCCCGGGTACTGAGGCAGCAAGGAGCCTGGGTGGTCCCCTCCTCCCAATTCCCTTATTCCCCCTGATACAGGATGAAGAAGGGAAAGATTCAGAAACAGTGGTCTCACCCACATTACCCTAGCTCTCAACCCTTCCCACCCTGGTCAACTATGTAAACATCATTAAAAAATAAAATTTTAAAAATCTGTTAAATGTTTCTAGCATCTGGTTTGTCTTGATTGTGTCTTTGGAGTGTCATTTTTCATTCATGTTATTTTTGTTTTCTGGTTGTCAGTATGATTGCATCTAAAAAGTTTTGGAATCAGTTATCTCCCCAATACCAGCACATCAAACGGCATAGCCAAAGGTGAGGGTCTGAGATTCAATGTTGGCAGGTACAGCCAACAGATGTAATGCATAGTGCAACCAAATACAGGGTGAGAATTAGGAATTCTATTTGGGTTGTCAGTATCAATAAAGACTGCAGTTGATTATCTTGTTCTGAAGAGGATCTTTCTATTAAGGAATCTTAGGAACACAGTTGTTTTGGCAGAGGCAATCTTGAATATTCAACACGTATATCATGCTTTTAGTCTAGAAATGAACACAGATGGGGATTAAGATTGATTAAAATTGTCAAGAAAATTATTTTTAAGGTTTTTATGTATGTATTGGAAAGTCAGAATTACAGAGAGAGAGAGATCTTTCATCCACTTGTTTACCCCCAACAGCCAGGAGCCTGGAAGCCCATCTGAGTCTCACACATGGTGACAGGAGCCCAGATAGTTAGCCCATTGTCTGTCGTTTTCTCAGGGGCATTAGCAGGGAACTGATTGCAATTGGAGTAGTGAGAACTCATGGGTTACCCATATTACCACTGCAGCACAATTCCAGTTCCCACCAAAAATCTTTTAGGGATAATGAAACTATTTTCAAACTGGATTATAGTGCTACTGGCCCAACTTCACAAATTCATTATGAATCACTGCTTTCTTGTAACAACAAGAAAAAAGTAACAAAAAGAAAAAAAACTAAAATAAATAAGTATGGAGAGTTTACCAAATTTATCATCAAATTGGACCTGCCCATGGCAAGGCTAACACTCTTAGGGTGCCCCACCTTTGCAGTTAACCAACTGGCATTGTTTTCTGGCCAACCCTCATCTGTCACTTCCTCTCATAATCCTACATCTTTTATAATCAAGAGCATCATACAGGCAAGGCAAAGATGGTCCTTTACACCAATGCGGTTTACAATTCCCCTAGTCAAAGGGCAGTCTATGGAAGAACAGTGGCTAACATTACTGTAGGACAGGATATGATGACTGGGAATCTGAATTTCAAGCAATGTCTCTTTCTGATCTCTCCTTGTTAAAGGATCCCAATTATTTTTCCACCATGCCCGGACTTGGTCATGGCTACCCAAGTCTGGGCTCAGATCTGCAGAAGCACTTGTCAAGTAAATATTTGGTACCTGATTAAATCAGTGTTTGAGGAATAGTGGTTGAACCTTTGTGTACAGATTGAGTGGTGATCTGTAAAGAGAAGGGTAGAGAAGGGGCATGGGAATGATAAACTCAGCCCTCATTTATGGTTGTAAGCAGCTGGACTCTGGACATAGTTTTGGACACATTTTCATTTTCAGCAAAATAATAGGTCTTCTTAGAGCCAAACACATCTTCTCCAAAGTTAGCACATCTACCACTTATTGTTGTTGGTATGCTCTCTAAGCAACCTTATTCTATACTCCAAGAGCTAGCAAAATATTCCTTTTCAACCCACACAGCACTCTCCTTAAGAAAAGCTCTTGATAAATGTGCAATCTAAAAATCTTGTTTCATTTCTACTTATTACCCCTTGAGGATTGGAAATCACAGACAGGTGCTTGGCTGGTTCATCCATTAATCTGACTCTACCCTTTGAACCGACTTAATATTGTTAAGGCAAGTTGTTTGACTCACAGATAATACATTTTTCCTAGTGTATTGATCAATGACAGAGAGTTCTTGGGCCTTTTTCGATGCTCAGGAAATAGGAATATTTCTCACTAATCTTCTGCCACAACTAATTATCCAAGAGAATGACTTTAATACTTAAATGCAGATGAGGTGGTAAACAAATGTGATCCCACAAGAGTTTTGGGGAGTTTTTTCAGAAAATCATTTTTAGCTCTTTAAAACCATGTAAATAATATTTGTCCAATGCAAGTACAAGCAGTGGCTCAAAATAGGTGGTTGTTTCTGCTTGGCCTCTCTAACTCCACTATCAACTCTTCAAGATAAAGATAACCAGAATTTCCATATCATCTTTGATAGTCTCATCAATGACACGCACTCCAACTCAGTTAAGAAACCACTTGTATAGTCTAAGTCCCAGTGCCTAAAGTGTTTGGAAATCCATAACAAGAGTGATATTCAAATAAAAATTGTTGCATGTCTGGACCAGACCAATCCTGTGTGGAGTACCTACTAGATAGGCAAATATAACCATAAATGTGAGGGGAAATTTTAAGATTTATTGATCTGTTGACTGTGCTCTTTGCCTGTTTCTTAATTTCATGTGTGTAGATATTAAACAAAAGCTTAAATTCTCAGCTTCCAAAAATCCAGAGCAGCGGTTTCATAACACTTTTTCTTTAGGATCTTTCTGAGGAGTGACCATATGACATCTGATAATGCTATCCCATTTGCCTAGCACTGCTCTCTGGAAACTGAACTCCTTCTTTGAGGTCTTAAACTAATGAGGGCAAAAGGGTGAATAAGTAAGATGAATCAGGATGCAAAGCTCTTACACATCTTCCAGTGACAAGCATAGTTAAATTAAGGGCTTTTGTAACACATTGTGTGTGACTCAATAGACTTGATTAAACCGGAGATTTTTAGAATGATATCAGGCTACGCGAGTTGCTACATTAATAAAACAGGCCCTAACACCTTTTAACATTGTAACAACTGTGTATGAATCATTCATATGATTTTTCTGCAAATGATGTTTGACAATAATCATATGATAATGAAATGTATAATTAATAATAAATATGCCAACATCTGTTAGCTTGTTATTACAGACTGATTTTTCAGTGTACTATTTCAAATGTGTCACCATTAGCCTAATTTATATTAAAATCTGCTAAATACAATCTGCTTTCATTAGTTGTTAATTTGGGTTGGCACATGACACCAAGGAGATGCTTCCTCTCTACTCTCCCTCCCTTTTTCTTGCTCTTGTCTAAACCAGAGATTTCCCCCAAATGTTTTTAAAACTGGCTTCTCCAATTCAACTGTTCTGTCAGCAGATGGATCAGGGTGGCCACCTGGTTTCTGGTTTCTCTCAGATGCAAATGACCAGTCCTCCAAGCTCAAGAACAGTGCTTAGTCTGAGGTAGAAGGCTGCCCATTGGCTTCAACACCCTCTGATAGTTTCCTGTCCAGCTTCCCACTGTCGATGCCATTTTTCCTCCAACTGCATTCACAGTGCCACCTGGAACCTGGGCTACTCTATCAGCAGGGAGGACACAGACTCTGCTTACATGTAGAGTCATTTTGTGTCAGTGCAGGAAACATTTCCACTTTAAGCCTCATTCAAGGCTGAAGGCAAATCTTTCCAAAGGGATGACCACCAGTAAGGAGACATTTTTGTGTTGTTGTTACAGAAATTAAATGCATATGAACAAATTGAGCTTGATGTATCGAATAGAGCCAGGAAGTAAAGAAGTGCTCAGAAGAAGCCCAGTGGTAGGATGTGTCAAACGAATACAGGACTCAACTAGAAAGAGCTCCCAATGGCCAATGCCAAAACAATTTGAGAAGCATAATAAAAAGTAGTGTTAGGTTAACACTCCAAGGATTAAGTAAATACCCGTGAATCTATAGTCAATAAAGGACCGAATATATCAACACGTGGCAAATAAGTCACATCTTCTATGTACAAGGATTCCAAATAGTTGTTGTAGATTCAGCACCCTTAAAAAGGAGAATATGAGACCCTACTCCATAAACACAGGCTGCACACAATAGTTTTTTCTCAGAAAGTACAGCATAGGAGAGAGAGAGAAAGAGAAGCATTGGCATGAATAAAGCTGGGAAACACTACTGTGGGCAGACCATCAAGGCCAGCATCAGCAGTACTCAGTGTCATGTCATTTGAGGTCATGACCTTTTCTGTAAGGTCATGAGAAAAGCTTTTTACCTACATAATCTTTCTCTCAATAACCTCTATTTTCAGTCTAATCAGAAAAACAATCTAATACAGATCCCACTAGTAGGGTGTTCTTCCTAAAGTCTAAGGAGTATACCTCAAACTCTCAAAATCACAAACAAGAAAATTCTGAAATAATGACTTCAATGAGGAGAGCCTAAAGATACATAAAAAATGTTGTATAATTTGACATCTTGGATGGCCTTCTTGAGTAGAAGAATGACATTAGGTAAAAAATTATGGATATCTAATTAAACTATGTAAATGGGTTAATGATAATGTACTAATATTGCCTCATTGGTAGTAAGAAAGATATGATACTAATGTAAGGTATTAATAATAGGTGAAACCAAGTTCAGGAATATATGGCAAACCCCTCTATCTTCTAACTTTCCCTGCATTTTGGGTTTGGTATTGCAGTACAACAGGTTAAACCACTGCCTGTGACCACCATCCTATAGCAGAGTTGGGTTGCTCCATTTCTAATCCTGCTTCCTGCTATTGTGCTTGGGAAAGTAGCAGAAAACTGCCCAAGTGTCAAAGCAGACCCTCATGTAGTTCCTATCTCCTAGTTTAATCATGGCCCAGCCCTGGGCATTGGGGCCATTTGGGGAGTAAATCAGCAGACGGGACATCTCTCTCACTCTCAACTGTAAGTTTTAAATAAATTAAATTAAAATATATTTTAGGAAGCCAATTTTTAATGAATTTTTTTAAAGATTTTTTTTTTATTTGAAAGGCAGAGAGAGAGAAGGAGAAACAGAGAGTGAAAGAACTTCCATCTCTGGCTAACTCCACAAATTGTCCACATCAGCCAGAGAGAGCTGAGCTGGTCCTAAGCCAGAAGCCTAGAGCTTCTTTGAGGCTTCCCATGTGGATGCATGGGACCAAGGACTTGGATCATTCTCCAGTGTCTTCCCAGGCTGTTAGCAAGGGACTGGATTGGAAGTGAAGCTACTGGGACAATGATATGGCATGCTGCCACAACAGGCAGAGGCTTAACTTGCTGTGCCAAGGCTCTGGGCCTCCCAGAAGCACATGTATTTTAATCTTCTAAAAACATGCTGGACAGTAAGGTAATTCACAGTATAGGGAAAATAGGCTGGAGCTGAAGCAATTGTTCCAGCATGGGCCCTTACACCATCTGCAGGGTTTTCCTTGGAACAAGCCAAGATCTTTCAGAAAGAAAATAAGAACTGGCCTGTGTTTTACAACAAGTGTATCACTCTGTTATCTCCAAAAGGTTGTTGTGGTTGGAGAAATCCTTGACCTTCTGTCTGCCTCTACCCTGTCTTTTTGGTAATACCACAGTATCATTGAACCTTAGTTCATATGATGGAGAAATGTTTCTATCCCTCACGTAATGCCATCTCTCTCTGAGTCTGAAGGAGTATCCTGGAGATCTCTCTCTCTCTCTCTCTCTTTCTCTTCCCGTCTCTCACACCGAGGCTTGTCAAAGTTGTTGTTCTGATTCTTTTTAACATGATGTTCAAGCGGAAATATTGTTATATAATACACTTCTCAAGTCAGAGTTAACTAATTACAAACGCATTCTCATTATGTGCTTCCAAAGAAATAGGATATTAATGTTAAATATTGCCACAGGCCAGTCTAGGAGAAAAGCTTAAAATTATATACCTTTTTTTTTCCTAAAGAAATCACTTCCTGAACAGAAAGTGGTAATAATAATAATATTACACACCTACACAGTCCTTTGTATTAAAAAAAAAACCCTCCTAAGCACTTTGTCAATTATCCTGCATATTCACAGGGCTCATAGTTCTTGGAAAAGGAAGTTATTATTGATAAAAACTTGATCCCCAATGGTCAGCCCTTTCAAAGCCAACTGAAATGGAACTGAGTGGGAGGGAGGAGGGGCTGCTTCACTGCCTCACACTTCTCTTTCCCCAGGGATCACTGCACTATCCACTTCTTCATCCCCTCCACACTGGACAGAAAAGCTTGGGGACCAAAGGGGAAGTAAAGAGCAGACATGACAAACAGCAGTGACAGCAGGAAACAAGAACAACTACTAGAAATAGCCTGACCTGAGTGTATTTGTAAAGCACATGGAATCTCTTTGAAATGCAAAGAGATGATTGGATTTGTTGGTAGTGAGTCTCTGAATTCTAGATCTCTGATTTGCTGTTGCCCTGTGGTCTCTCTCTCTCTCTCTCTCTCTTGGTTCCTCTCTCTTTCTCTTGCTCCTTCTCAAATTTCTCAAAAAAAAAAAAATTCTGGAATTCCTTATTCCTGCCTCAAACTTTTAAAAGTCCCTGGGGCTTGGGTGGACCATGTAGTGTAGTGAGCAAGAAATCTCATGGGGGAGGTATTGTGCCATAGTGGGTTGGATAACAGCCTGCGACACCAGCATTCCGTATTGGAGAACTGAGTCTGATTCAGTTCCTTGCTGATGTGCCTGGGAAAGCAGTAGAGGATGGCCCTTGGACCCTTGCCATGGGAGGTTTCTGGTTCATTTAGTCAGGCTAGCAAGTGGCTGATGTCTTGAGCTTTCTCTATCTCTGCTTACTTTTTCTCTTTCATCTTGTCTTTCAAATAAATCAGGATACAATACAAAACAAAACAAAGCCAAAACCAAAACAGGACCTTGCTTGTGAAACCTCTGCATCCTATGTCAGAATTGATCAGAATGCTTGAGTTCAAGTTTCTACTACATTTCTTTTTTAAAAAATGTGTTTATATAAGGTGAACAAATTGCATGCCTTTGGGCCCTGTGCAATGGTTCAATGGTTAAATCCTTACTTTACAAGGGCCAGGATCCCATATAGACACTGGTCCTATGCCAGCTGCTCCCATACAGCTTTATGTTTGTATCCTGGGAAAGTAGTAGAGGATGGCCCAAAGCACTGAGACCTTGTAGCCATGTAGGATACCTGGAAGAATCTCCTGGCTCCTGGTTTCAAATTGGCTCAGCTATAGCTATCATGGCCATTTGAGGAGTGAACCAGCAGATGCAAGATTTCTCTCTCATTCTTCTCTCTGGAAATCTGATTTGCCTTTCCAACAAAAAAATAAATACATCATTAAAATAATGTCATATATTTCTCAATATGAATTTAGGGGCATGGTAAAACTTCCCACCCTACCCTTGCTTCCACCTGCATTCCTTCCCTCTTCGTTCCTTAATTATTGGGGTGGGGAGTGTTAACTTTTACAATGATAGATTTTGAGCTCACAATCACAGGCTTAACCCTCTCTTAGGTAAAGAATTCCACAAATCACAGGGTGCATACCTGTGAATGCACACCTTGGGAGACAAGAGTATGGCTCAAATACTTGGGTCTCTGGCAGGAACATGGCATACCCAGCTCCTGGCTTCAGCCTGGCCCAGTACTGGATGTGTGGGGGTTTGGTAAAGTAACTATCAAATGGAAGATTTTGAAGTTTGTTTTTCTCTCTCTGCCACTCTCCCTCTCAAATAAATCAAAATGAATCAACAAAACTTTTCAGAAAAGTTGGAGCCTTCAGTGGATCTGCATCCTGCCGAGGCTTGGATGCAAGTGGATTGCACTCTTCCAGCTCATCCAGTTCAGAGAACTCCAAGGATCACCCCTTACTTGTCGCATCTGAACTCCCATTCTGGGTTGCAAAATATTTGGACCCTTGTGCACTTCCCTCTTTCTCCTCTCACTTAGCGTCTGCCTTTGCATCTTCTTGTCCTCCCACCACATCATACTATCATTCATTTCTCCTAATGTCATGTCTTGTGCCCACCACCCTGTCTGCCATGAAATCTGTGCTAACCACCCTACTGGTTAGTAATGCTGACTCTAAAAACTCTCCTGAAACAGTACTTCTTTGAGACTCCCCAGACTGGGGATGGGCAGTCTTAATGTGCCCTGAGTGTGTTATATTGCCCCCAACAGCCTTTATATGTATACGGCTGGGGCTCAGATGTGTACTGCCTGGCCCAAGGTCACCAAATGGTAAACATTTTCTGGGTGAGTCATAATCTGTCTCTATAGCTTTCTTCATGGAGACAATCCACCTAGCCTAGGGATACTGACGGTATCAGAGATTTCTATAATTTAGAGGTAAATTGATTGACATTATTATTCAACTGAAAGATATGATCCATGCTTATTCAAGTGGACTCTGAAGCAGCCAGTGCTGGTAGAAGCATTTCCTGTGGAAATGAACAGACACAGAGCATGTCCGGGCTGGAAAGCAACAATGAGATTAGTAATTCTACCCCCTCCTTCTACAGATGAGCTAACTGGTAAGTAGCGTTTAAATAGCTTGGTGAAGGTCACAGAGTCCAGTGCGAGTTTTTGACTGTGAGCCCGGTGCTGTTTCTACTCTCCTGTACCATGCGATAGAAGCAGGGATAAACTCATATATGCTCCATAAATAGCTGCTGAACAACCACTGTGCGTGCAGCAGTGTGCATGGCTTTTCAGACCCCAGAAGCCAGAGGCCATACTGTCAAACACTTCTTAGTCAGCCTGGCGAAGCAAGACATGCACACAACCAGATGAAAGCACTGAAGACACCCGAGAGGAGGCACAGGACTTCAGAAGGCCGAGAGTGGTCCAGCCAGGAGTGTCTGAGACAGCAGGCACAAAGAGGTCAAAGCAATGGGGCAGAGGAGAATGGACAGTGAGCTCCATGGCTGTGGTGCTGGGAAGGAGGCTGTTCCCTTCAGAATGTACAGAAAGGCAGGAGAGTGGACCATGACCTCCAGGGCCAAGGTGTCAAGGAGGAGGCTGTTCCCTGCACAATTCACAGGAGGGCAGAAGGGATTGGGATGATGTGCTTTATCCTACACTTATATTGTGATCCACTGGGTGCTTTGCAAAATGGTGAAGCAGCTAGATATACTGGGAGAGATGGATCTGTGATCAGAGACAAAGATAAAGAAGCAGAGGAAAGGAATAGAGTAGCAATGAAGGGCAAGATGGAGATGGAGGTAAAATGGAAATGGAGAGGGAAGGAGGCAGATCAGGGGCAGAAGTTAGGATTATTCCACAGTCCAGTTATCAAGAAGGATTCCCCCAAGGACACAAATGTAGGAGACAAAGATTGTGTAAATCCCTCTTTTCTGTCTCCTGCGTATGAGATCCCGTTTCTGTAGTCACAGCACTTGCATTAAGAAGAAGAGAGTTTGCATTGTATCCGACACAAACTAGATGCAGAGGCTGGAGACTGTTACTCTGCAGATATGATGCCTCCTTCTCAGAAAGCATATTTTGAACTGATTATTGTGAATGGACTTGAATTTCCCTTCCGTGTGAAGTATCCATGGGCAGCAATTCCTCAGCTTTGGAAGATCTGACAAATAGAAGAAAATGTGTTTTGTCGTAGAGTACAGGTTCTCAGTGTCTCCAGCACAGTTTATGACTCAGACTAAAAGAGGAATAGGTGAGGCTCAGCAAAAGCCTTCAGATACATAACCCAGCTATGGTGTATGCCATGACACAGCAAGTCTTCTCAAACGTTAAGCCCTCCCAGTTCCCTGGCCATCTCATTAGAATGCTGATTCCAACCTGTGGGGCCTAAGATTCTGCATTCATAACAAACTTCCAAGGGAGATTGCTATAGGTGGTAAGTAGAGTTGTAGAGCATGTCTTCAAGAACAACCAATTAGTTCCCCCTTGTCACGGCTAGCAGGCTACATCTTGGAGTACACCTGGGGAGCTCTTTAAAAGAATAGCTATGTCAGGTCTCAGCCTGATGTTTCTGCTTCATCTGCTGTGATGCAGAAAGAAGAAAATGCAAAGATCAAAATATGTACACCATTCCTTCTCTCCTACTGTTGCGGGGTGCGAGCGAGATCATACCAGACATGTTTAAGGTTTATTAAGGAGTCTTTATTAACCAAGCTTGGTGATAATAGAGCATACTAGAAATAGCAAATCACAAGTCCATATGGCAATCCAACCAATCATAATCCAACCAAACATAATCCAAAGAGGAACAAATGGTCATTACCCTTAAGTCCATCCGTTAAGCTGAAGACCTATGTCCCAGCTTCCCCAACAATATAAATTATCCTAAGAGACATGCAACAAATAACCTGGACATATTTACAAAGCTGCAGACATTCACCTTTCCCTGGCTTCTCTGCCCTCATTCCACTGCTGCTAGGCCTCATCTCTCCTGGAACTCCTGACAGCACACAAACCAGAAACAACATTATTATATTGATTATCCCATCTAAGCAGTACACAGGGACCATGCTCAGGGGATTACCTGTCCTGGCTCAGCCAAGAGTCGAGGTGCCAGAGTAACAGAAACACCTGACCAGAAAGAGAGTGAGCCCCTGCTTCACAGGCCTTTTAAAGGGGCTTGTGAGGGGAGTGGTTACACAACAATGCAATACCATCCCCTCTCAGTTGATAGGTGAGTCACAGGTGGGCAGGAGCGAATACCTAAGTGTTGTGGGCTAAGGAGTTGATTAGTGCTGGTTGGGATGGGCAGGAACAGGAACTGGGCTTGTAGCTAAAAACACCTAGACTAATTGGACTCATCTGCATCCAATATCCTGGCTAAATTAGGATGGGGGGTATGGAGTGAAAAGCATACAAGGAGAGGTGAAGGAGCAATAAAGCAAGACTTCGCAGAGACTTCTACCATCACTGGCTGCACTCCATAACACTACTTAGTATTTATACCTACAAGTATCATGTGTTTTGGGAAAAAATAATCAGTTTCTGGCATATTGTGGGCCTACAAAGCGTGGTTGATAAATGAGTGAAAATGGCCTGCAGATGTTAAGTGCCTACACAATTACACAGCATTAAAATGTATTGTGTTGGAGATTGTTTCACTTTGGGAAAATTGTGTAATTTTCATACAATCAGACTGCCTACATTAGATTGCAATGATTTGGGTGTGGTCCATCTCCCAAAAGTTCATTTTTAGAGGCTCAATCCTCTGTGTGGCCATGTGGAGATAACAGTGGGGCCTGCTGAGGTTTTATGGTGTTTGATAGAGCTACTCTCGCAAAGAATTAAAGTGGTACTTGTGGGAGCTTGGTTAATCACATGGAGAGTGAGGAACTAGAAAGGCTGAACTTGCTGCCTCACTGCTCACTGAATTCCTGCCTTGTCCTGTGAGTTCCTCTTAGACTTGAGTCCACGGTGATGCCAAGGTGTTGCCAAGGTGTTAGGGCCCCCATCTTAGATGATCAACCTCTAAAACTGTGAGCTAAATAAACCTCCTTTCTTTATGAAGTCCTGTTGTTAGGCATTTTATTAAAGCAGTAGACAGTGACTCATACAGATACACTACAGGATCAATTCTAGCTATCTGCTCATAATAAGAAAGTGCTAATGGCTTCAATGTGCAACTTTGAAAATTCAGATATTGCCAACATGACAGCATGTTTAAGAGGTAAAGAGGCCGTGGGACCCTGAAAGGACATGATGGAGAGAATGGTTTGCACTCAGGTCCTCTGCTCTGTGCTTTACAAGGGCCTGGCAGAAAGGTCCTCCCAGACACCAAATGCTTTCTGTTGATTTAGGCGTTCCCAGGCTCCAGAGCTGAAAAGTTTTGATTCTGTATACAGTACTTCATTGCAGATGTTTTGTTATGACAGTACAAAATAGAAGAAGGAGAACTTTCCCACATGAAATAGTTCACTCTGCAGCTGGCATTCTGGCAGAGCAGGTAACCCATGACCTGTGATGCTGGCATCCAGTACGGGCATCGTACCATTGTAGTCTTTGCTGCTCTTCTAATACAGCTGCCCTGATAATGTGCCTTGTAAAGCAGCAGAAAGGGCCCAACTCTCTGGGCCCAAACACTCATGTAGGAGACCTGGAGAAAGTTCCTGGCTTCTGGTTTCAGCCTGGCACTGATGTTACAGCTATTCAGTGAATGAACCAGCAGATGGAAGATTTCTCTATTTCTTCTCCTATCTATAACTCTGACTTTCAAGTAAACCAATGAATTTTTTTTAGAAGAAAAGAAATTGTTTGTTCTGATTTGTCAGCAAGACAACTGCAATAGATTCTGGACCTCTCTCAGTCTCACCAAATAGGGGTTTCCATTTGAGGTCTGGTTGAGTATTGGAGGGCAAAATGAAGCTTACATCAAGACAGGACTAGCATTAGCATATTGAAGACTTTTTAGAGACACACAAAGTGCTGATCTGCCTCTCTCTTAAAGGGCAAACAAATCTGTTTCCAAGACAACAGAAGGACATCCTCTTTTGTCAACATGTTAATTTCAGCTTGTCCACAGTGAAGGGAGTCAGTGAAGTGCAGGTGCTGGAACCCTGAGAACTTTTGGGCCTCCAATCTGTTCATTACTGGGACTTTGATAATCTAAAGAAAAGATACAAAGTATGTGATGCTTTAGCCTCTTTAAGAGATATCTTTAGTAGCCAGGTCATGGGAAATGAGCAACTTCTCTCCTCTTCCTGTGTTTTCTTTTCACTTACTGTGGTATTCTCATGGTCATCACTATGACCCTTTTGCTCCTCCATCTCTGAAGGCACCAGGGTGAGCCTAGGCTACCACACTCATTTTACAAGACACTCAGGAAACAACAAAACCTTCCACAATTGCTCCTTGTCTCGCCCTCACCCTGTAATTCTCTCCCAGTCTTCTCTTTATATATCGACTGAATTGGGGATTGGCTCCAAGGTGCCAGCAGATTAAGTATGGAGTGTTTTTTTAGAAACACTTTGCTTTTTTTTTTCTTCTCTGTTCTCACTCACACCACTTGACACAACACTTCTGATATCAGATGTGTGGGAGGATTTCTTCACACATCCAGCAATTCCCCAGTATACCTTCTGTAATTCAGTTCAATTCTGACACCATCTCTCTAGAGATAGGATCAGATCTCACAGCTGCAAGACTGGCCCCCACATGAAATGTCAGTCCTAGACCCCAGGTTGTGACCTGTGGTTGTGACCAGTGGGTAATAAAGTGGAGTTCCCACAATCCACTCTTGGGGTTCAATTTATTTGCTAGAGTAGCTTGCAGAACTCAGGGAAATAGAGTACTTACATGTATTGATCTACTGTAAAGGTTCTTTAAAATGATATGAATGAGAGCCAGAGGGGAGAATCACCAGGCACAGCACATGGGGAGGACACAGAGTGACACTGTCCTCTTGTGCCGCCTTCTAAAACTTCCACATGTTCTGCTCTCCAGAAGCCCTCCGAACCCTGTCCTTCTGCGTTTCTATATAGGCTTCATTTTGTAGGCATTATTGGTTAGATTCCATCAGTGTCCATTGGCGGTCAACTCAATCTTCAACTTTCTCTTCTCGGGAGTTGGGATGGGGGAGGGAGTTTAGGGATGGAAGTCCCACACTTTTTAACCAAGCTTTGGTCTTTCTTGTAAGCAGCCTCCGTTTTGAAGCTACCTATGGTCTGGATCTTCCATTCATCTCATTAGCATAAAAGACTGAATTTTCCATGAGTTTTAGGAACTTAAACTAGGAGAGAGATAAAGTTCAAATATGTGTATATTTTACAGTATTACAGATGTTCACCAAGCAGTCTGAAAATGTAGGCATGGCCTGGTGCCTACCTAGACATGAGAATGAACTAAACTAGTTAAGAAATATCTGCATCTTTGAAAGGTTTATTTATTTATTTATTTAGTCAAATCCCAGAGTTACAGAGAGAAGAGGAGAAGATGACAGAAGAAGAGTCTTGCATCTTTTGATTCACTGCCCTGTGGCCTACAGTGGCAAAGGCTGTACCATGAGCTAGGCTTGAAGCTCATAACAGGAACTTCATCCAGGTTTCCCACTTGGTTACAGGGGTGCAAATAATTTGTCCATCTTTTCTCAAGGTGACTTAACAGGTGCTTGGATCCAAAGTGAAACAGCTGGGACTCAAACCCATGCCTATGTGAGATGCCCATGTCACAGGCAATAGCTTTAGCCACTACAGCACTAATGCCAGTCCCGAAATGTATACATTTTTTTAAAGATTTATTTTATTTTTATTAGAAAGGCGGATATACAGAGAGTAGAGACAGAGAGGAAGATCTTCCATCCAATGATTCACTCCCCAAGTGGCCGCAACGGCTAGAGCTGAACCAATCCGAAGCCAGGAGCCTCTTCCGGGTCTCCCACGCGGGTGCAGGGTCCCAAAGCTTTGGGCTGTCCTTAACTGCTTTCCCAGGCCACAAGCAGGGAGCTGGATGGGAAGTGGGGTCGCTGGGATTAGAACCGGCGACCATATGGGATCCTGGCGCATGCAAGGTAAGGACCTTAACCACTACACCATCGTGCTGTGCCCTGTATGCATTTTTAAATAAGAAAAATATTTAATGAAGAAGGAAACAAGAGTGGAAAATCTGATGATATTTTCGGGGTTTTTAAAGCAGTATGGGAAAAAATCAAATTCTGCAGCAAAGGTGGAACTGCTGTCTTTTAAGGTCCAGTGGTTGAGCATATGCTGAACTAGAATCTTAGAACCAAATGAGGTAGGGGTTGAAGTTCTGGGAAAAGTGAAAGGAAATAACTGCTTATGTACACAGAACTGGATTTACGTATTTACTAGACAAATGAGTCCCCTAAGGCACAATATGTCACTAGCTGAAAAATGTATCACTAGCCGCCCTCTTCTCCAGAGAAAGCTGTGCCACACGCATTAGACTTTCAGAGACTGAAAACTCAGCATGTAGATTTCATCCAGACTACAACTATGACCAAAAAATAATCAAGCACAACTATGGTTAATTGTGCAGCAACCTCTCCACTCCATGATTTGCTAAAAACCCCCTGATGATATTTACTTTTTTTCTTCTTCACATCATGGATGAGTCAACAGCAGGTACAGATTTAGCTTGGTGTGGGTTTTCCAAAGACAAGACCAAACAACACAGTTTGGTTAGTAGTTTAACCATTGCGCCCTAAGAAACAGCAACTGGATCCTAAGTGTCCTTTATACTGTAGTAAAGTTTGACTACCAAGACATACATCTTTGTAAACAGACCCTCAAAATAATTAAATAATACATCAACAAGCACTGATGCGCTCATGAAATAGAATTGTGTGGTGTATTTTTCTGCAGCAAGCTAGTTTTGCCAGGGTCTGCCAAGTACTATGGAAACTCATTTTGAACTAACAGAATCCCTTGATTGGAATATTATCCACTGAAAGTGTTTATTCTTCAAGCCGACAAATGATTTGCATGATAAGATATGGAGATGGTAACATTGGTAAATACAAGAAGTAGTGAGTATTCCGTGCATGTGGAAATGTGTATGAAGATATCACTCCCACGCTTAACACAGACCTATTGATATGTTGGTGGCAAAGCATTTATACATAAAACAGAAAATAGAAACATGTTCAGTCTTAACTCAATTTCCTTCATTACAGATGAAGCTGAGTTCACACATTAAAGTTTCACTGAATGGAGTTTCCCTAGCTCCAAGCTCACAGTGAGCATGCCCGATTCAATTATAGGCAAAGGAAATCAATGCCGACAGCCTTCATGGAGGCAAATTATGCAGCAGATCCAAATAGCATGAATTATTCTACAGATTGTCAGGTGCTGATAGCTTGTTATACAGCACAGCTCCAACATAAAGCTGAGGAACACTCCTTAACAGTGAGGAGGAGGCTTAACATTCCAACCCAAAGCAGGGCCAGAGGGATAGTGGCTCAGTGCTTCTTTTCAACACACATACTTGTATTCTGAGTAGTTAGAGACGAAATCCAAAACAAACCACCAAAGAATATAAACTTACTTGATGATACAAAACAACATGTAATATATATCTAACAGTATTTTTAAGCATGAGTAAACAGATAAATCTTTTTAAGGGCCTCCTTAACATGTCACCATCCACATGCAACTCTGTGCATCTGAAGTCATGTAATTGTCTGTGTGTTGGTATGCGCATAGACCTATGTCAACATAAAATGTTGAATTTGTTATAGGGAAAAATCCATTTAATAATACAATAATAAATAGGGCTGAGCACAATGGCTCGATGGCTAAAATCCTTCCCTTGCATGTGTTGGAATCCCATATTGGTGCCAGTCCACGGCCCATCTGCTCCATTTCTCATGCAGCTCCCTGCTTGTGACCTGGGAAAGCAGTAGAAGATGACCCAAAGCCTTCGGAAACCTGAAAGAAGCTCTTGGTTCCTGGCTTTGGATCAACTCAGCTCAGTTGTTGCAGCCAGCTGGGGAGTAAACTGACAAACAAGATTTTTCTCTTCTCTCAGCAAATCTGCCTTTCCAATAGAAGTAAATAATCTTAAAAAAATACAGATAAAATGGGTATTCTTGTAGCTTTATGTGACTGTTCTACTGGCACAAGGAAGAGAAAGGCTACAGAAAGGTTTCTGTAAAAAGAACTGATTACTAGGCTTTATGTGTCACTTAAACAGAAGCATTGAGCCAGCTAGACAGATGGAGGAGACACATCTCAGAGACATATCTGTGGGGCAAAAAGCACTAAAAATAAATGCCTGACACAGATGTCACTGAGTCATTCAAAGCTGAACTGCACACGCCATCACAACATTATCAGCTGACAGAACAACTACGCAGCCCCAGCCCAAGAGGCCTACACAAGAAGGGGCTTCCCTCAGATCATTTCACAAACATACGACAGATAAAAAAGAAAAGTACCAGCCACCAGTCACCACAAGAAAAGGTGACGAATCTTTTCTTGTGCAGCTGCCTGCAGGACAAACAGATCGCCATCACCTTTCATAGTAGAAGGCAAATGGAAACCACTTTTCAAAGATAGTGCTATAAAATGGCAGCTATAGGTATTTTCCATAAGAAAATAATGAGGGCTGAAAGCAAACTCTTCAAACTTCTACTGTATGCAGTTCAGAACCTTGGAAATGTTGCATGAGAAGGTATAAGCGGCAAGGGAAGTACTTCTCAGGATGTAGCTGCATGTCATTCCATGGCAGTAGAGTTTGGAAGCCGAGTTATTGACCCACAACCGCCGTGAATTACATTTACTTGGACATGCAGGTCATGTGAATACTTATTTAACCTTTCACTATCCTCCAAAGAAGGTTCTAGCATTGGATTTACTCATTTATGTAAGGTGCATTGCTACTTAGGTGCAGAATTCAGGAGCAGATGCAGGTTTGTCTTGTTTTGGACTCTGGTCTCACGACCACACCCAGGAGGGTCACATCCCAGGCCATGGGGCAAGACTTTATCATCTCCCGGGTAGCAGGCCATAAACCAAATTACAGGAACAGCTGTGCCCAAGAAGACCCTGCATGAATGCTGCCCTGCATGAACAGCTGAGTGACTTTTGCTTAATTCACATTTGAGGACATGGTATATGGCACATATGAAATGCTTAATACAAATACTAGCATTTTATGTATATACACAATATATATTATATACATAATATATAAGTAGATATTTACCTAAGTAGGATAGACTCAGCTGACCTCAACTTCATTAATAAATTCTGTGTTAATGGATTGGGGTATCATGCATTTGCACAGTGTCTTGAAAGGTTTCATTTCAAGCTTCACATTTACTAATCCATTTTATCCTCACAGTAACTTAGAAATATAGGAGTAACAATTGCCTTAGTTACCACCATACAGATTAGGAAAATGCAGCTCAAAGTGCTTAGGTAATTGAAATCCACAGTGCAAGTACCCTACGAATCTGAGGCAAAATTGAAGGTAATACTTTTTTTTTTTTCTGAGCTGTTTCTCAAATCTGCTCAGATCATACTTGCCACTGGAAAACAGGAAAATGGCACAAGAATTGTTTGGTCTCTTACAAGAAGGGCTTTAAAATTACCTTCCAGTTAATGCCAATCACACTGTGTCCTTGATTCATTTGAACAGTCGATATTTGTATCTTTTCTTCATTTACTCATTGCAGGTGACTATGTTTTTAATTGGCTAAGGTTTCCTTGCTTTGTTCTTACTCACTATGTCTAGAGAAAAATTTACTTAGCTACAGCAAGGTGCAACGGTCCATGCTCTTTTTCCTTACTGTAACCTATAGAAAAACAAATTTTGAGCTTCAGTGTGTATGGACAAAAATAAATGTACATCTTGTCCTCACAGAGCTTCCACCAGCAGAAATAAGTCTGAGTGTTAGTCCACTCAACGCTGATCTGCTTGAGGGCTTTACCCTAGCGTTAATGCTCCTGTACTGCTCGAATGCTGTAGAATGATGTACCTGCCCAGGATATTCCGTTACCCTGTCCTCATTCAAACAACACAAAACAACAACAACTAGAAAACACACTGGCTTGAAACAGCAATAAGAAAGGGGGATACAAAGCATGAGACTTTCCATCTGCCAGTTCATCTCCAAGATGGCCACGACAGCCAGCTGTTAGCCAGGCTGAAGTCTGGAGCCTGGAACACCAGCTCAGTCTCCTATGTGTTATCCTCTGCTGATCTCCGAGGCATGTTAGTGGGGAGCTGGTTAGAGAGTGACGCACCCGGGACTCAAAAAGGTACTCTGCTAGGATATGAACACCACAAGTCATGGCCCACCCTCTGTGCCACAATGCCAGAACCTGTCCTGATTTTTCATTTTGTAGATGTTCTAAATCAGGCTCACAATTCCACTATATCTGACATTCTGTTTATGTTCTGCTTTGGATTTACCCTCACTTTCTGATGCTCATGTTGCCAGAAATCTGTACAACACATTTTCTTAAAAAGTGTTGTGAGTAGTATTTAAAATTATTCCAATTTAAAACACCATGCCTTGAGATCTGGGCTTACATGAAGTATTTGAGTTTCATAGAAACATTCTTGTTGTTACTTAGTACAGTCTCTGTCTCATGATAGGCACCTACTGATGTTTATTAAATGGAGAAGTTACTGTAATCCAAGCTATATGGCAATGCAAGCTAATGTTCACCATCAGGAAATGAATCTGTGAGATACTGACAGATAAGTGACTAGAATCTAAACATTAGTTGCTTTTTTAAAAAAATGTGTATTTATTTATTTGAAAGGCAAAGCAACAGAGAGAGAAGAAAGGCACAGATTTTCCATCTGCCTGCTCGCTTCTCAAATGACTGCAACAGCCTGGGTCCAAATCAGGCCAAAGCCAGGAGCCAGGAATCGCATCCTGGCTTCCACATGTGTGGCAGAGGTCCAGTACTTGGGCCGTCTTCCCCTACTATCAGAGGTGTGTTAGCAGGAACTTGAAACTCAAATCGACACTCCAATATGGGAGTGGGAAATCAACACATGTCAACAATTTACCATTCTATCTTTATTAACAAGTTTTGGTACTCTACATATTTCTTCCTTCCAATATACACAAGTTTTGCTTAACTGTCTACCCAAAGAGTTACTTTCAATGATACAATGGCACATTATCCAAAAACCTATTTGTATTTTATCAGTAGTAGTTCACTTGATAGGGGATGGAAATCTAGCAACCAATATCTGAACTTGAAGCACCTAGATATTTGGAGAGAAAACACTAACATTCATGAAATAGTTCAAGGGGTAAGCATTTAGCCTAGCAGTTAAGCTGCCAGTTAGGATCCATGTAGCCCATATTGAAGTACCTGAGTTCAATACCTGGCTACAGTATCCTGCTAATGCAAATCATGGGAAGTATTAGGTGAGGGTTCAAATAACTGGGTTTCTGCAATCCACATAAGAGATCTGTATTGAGTTCTAGGTCTCAGCTTCAGTGTGACTAAACCCCAGCATTTAGAGTGAAGTGTGGGATGAGAATCAACCTCTCTCTCCCTGTCCCTCTTTCTCTCTCTCTCTCTCTTTTTTCCCCTCCCTCCCACCTTCCTTCACTTTTCCCTCCCTTTGTTTCCTTTCTCTGCTCGAATAATTAGAAAGAATAATTAAAGAACATGTTGGAATAGAAAATAATGACTATATTCTTTGAATGAAGTATCCAGGAATTTAGAAAATTAAAGAATCAGGAGTTGAATTGAATCTAGCTTATTCTATTACCCCACCACCATAGCCTGCCAATCCATTACTAAGTTTTGAGCCTAAAGATCTTCTTTGAACTCTGTTTTTCATCAATTCCTTTCTTCTGCTCTTCCCAACTGTGTGTCCCATCTTTTCAGGTCTACAAACAATAACATATACCCAGCAATACTGCACGCTGATATGGCAATAGTTTTCATAAAGAATTCCCTTGATTATATACTTCTTCGTGAAAATGACTACATTACTCTACAAGGTTCCACCTCAGCCTCCCTATTCAGCATTGTCGATCCCTGTTGCCCGATGTGAATTTTCCTTCTGCCCAGCTGGATCAGTCGCTCTCTTGTGTTTTGCAAATAATTCATCTTTCTCCTGCCTGAAAGTAACTCGATGATTAGAAATATACATGTCCTTGAAGAATTGCCTGCTTAAAGTACTTTTCTAGATTCCCATGGTGGCCATGATTTTATCCTATTCTTAATCTTCATAACTTTGTTTTCTCAATCCCTTTGTGCTTTGCTATGGCTTTTTGTTTTGTTTTGTTTTTACCATTCATAACATTTTGTTCCACATTCATTAAAGAATTATAATTCCTGGACTCAAGGTCAAAGACATAGAATTTCTTAAAACATGAATTCCCTGCTCTCTTCATATAATGCATTGCATATAGAAGCTCAGTATTGAATATTTCTGATACAGAAGGAAGAGCAAAAAGAAGCAAGATGGATGAAGCCCCTTGTTTTTACGGGATATTGCCACTTGCTCTTGATGTGGTTTTCTGAGTTGGCAAGAAGACTAGCACCTTAAGGGTTAAGGCCAGTTTCACTCACCACAGCTGTTTGTGGAGGAGCTCAGAGACATTATGGGATTAATAGGAATAAGACTTTGAAGTCTAAGCAAGTCTCTGGAATTCCCCAATGCCCCTCCTCATCCCTCTTCCCACCCCTTCTTCAACACCTCAGCCCTCTCTCATTTGCAGAGTGTTAAAAATGTAGCTGTGGAACTATGTAGCTCTATCACACTGTGTGATTTAGAGGCATGATTTAGAGATTCTTGCTGGCCAGTCTTTGGTCTGGTTCAACTATACACTGTGTCATTGTGACAAGCATCATCTCCTGGTAAGACTTAAGATTCTGTGTTGTTGCTTGTGTTTCACACAAAAAGACTGCAAGGTCCAACTGAGGAGTTGAAGGCTGGCTTGTTCATTGGTCTCATTTATTTATGGAAGTGATCCTTTTGTCTCTGCCTCTTCTCAAAATTAGATCCTCCTAAAGCTGTTCTTGTCAGTGAGGGGCTTGAAGCCCAGCTATAGTAAAATGAGGTTTAAATCAAATTACTGTTTGGTGACAGCAGCTAAGATGATTTAAATATTAAAATAATATTCATTGTCTGTTGAATTTTTCATTCCTTAAAAGATAAGGATGCTGAAGATGTATACTCCATGCACACTTGTTACTCCCAGTTCTCCTTGACTAGGAAAAATTATGATAAAAATACTTCTGTCTTCTTAGCAGATAAACATGCCTGTACACCTGGCAAGTTATAATTGAGGGAAGATCAGTTTACAAGGAAAATGCAAGGTAATGAGAAATTTTCTTAAATCAAGACTGCATCAGTCTTTAGATAGAACAACTTCAAATAGAACTGTAACCTGAAGCTATTCACATGTGAGCATGCTTAATGTGCAACAAAATCTCCACATAAAAGGAAACTTGACTCTGCAGGAAATAATAGAGACTCTTCAAATACACAATGAAAATAAAAATCACAAAAAGCAAGGAAAATCCACTGCCAACACTCATCTCCTACTATGATACCTATGCCTTCTTCCAGAACTGAGAAATAAAAATGCCTACTCCTTTGTACCAAGTCCTGTAGAAGCAGAGATGATGCCACTAATGTTTCCTTCATTTGTTGAATGTCTCTTTGACTGGCTTGCTTCTTTCTGCCTACACAAAACCTGGTGGTTCTTGAGGAGCTGCTCAGAGACCCAGTATCTTTCAAAGCTTTGCCTGAACATTCTCCCAACAGTAATACTTATTATCTTTGTGATTCAGTGAGGTATTCTTGAAATAACTATTGAATATGAATTACTAATATGTCTTATACTTTGTCCAGGCAATAATATTAGAAGCTTCTTGGTGAAAACATGTCTTGCATTTCTGTTGTATGCTGCATAGTAAGCAGCCACCCAGAAGGCAAGCACCTCCACAGAAGGCATGCTAAGGATAGATGAATGGAGAATTAATCATGAATCAAAGGCCCCTGCCATCATCCATTCCAGAATCAGTGCAATGCCTTTTTAATATGCTCGATGCATATTTAATGGTACTTACATTGTTCCAGGCATTGTGCTGGGCTCTGGGAATTCAGTGGTGAGCAAGACAGAGATAGTCCCTGACTTTGAAGATTTGCAATGATGTGAAATCTCATCTTCCTTGTTGATGTAATTGCAAATCTCCTGCCAACCTTCCGCAAGGTGAGTGTTGCCTTTACCGAAGGCAAGGAAGAAAGAAGGGATAATGAACATCTGTCCATCCCACATTGCAAGGTCCTCCCTCTTTCAGTTTGCTTCAGCATTGCTAGGTCACCATTCTTACCACTCCTCACCCTGGGTTATTTGCTGGGTTTTTTCCTTCTCTCCATACTTTTCATGAACTTCTGTTGAAGAAGATGGAATGAATTGCCTTGGACAATGTCTACATCCTGCAATCCAATTATTCTCGACCTAGCTTCTCATTCAAATAAACTGGAGCAATTTAAAATAGTAAAATAAAATCACTTGTCTGGTGATTCTGATATGAACCCAGGGTTGAGAACAACTATCATGCTAACTCCCTGTGCAGTATTACATTCCTAAATCTTCTGAGTAGAATGTAAACAGCTTATGATGGAGTAACATGTGTAGATGTGTTGGTATTATAAATACAGCTTTCTTTAAAAAGATTACAATTTCAAGAGAACTTAATGGCTCAAATTTTGTTTTAGGTGAGTATGCATCATATTTTAAATATTGCATACTCTAATTCCTTCAAAGAAGGTGAGATGTAAGTTCATTATTAGTATGTGGGCCATCTATAAAGAAAGCAGAGGTCTTAGAATTAAACACAAAAAGACTTGGAAGTAACTAATGCATTTATGAATCTCTTTATTAAGATGCTCCTATTCACCTGAGCTTTCTTATCTGCAATCTGCGGATGCTCAAATACATTCTATACCCATTATTCATGGATTCAGTAATTGTGAATTCACCTGCCTGACAAACTGTGTAGCTCTGAAACTAATACTCTTGGCACATTTGTACAGAGTGGTGAAAAATTTGCATTGTCTCAGACCCACATTTCCAGCAGAGGTTGAACTAAGTGATATTCTGCCTTCCTGTTATAGCTTTCGTGCTGTAGAGAAGTGTCCTTTCCGTACTTTACTTCACAGCCAGTTCTTCACTGTTTTGGGTCTTTGTTAGTGATTTCACTGTTTAAGTCATCACCAAAGCGCAGTGCTGATGCACTGCCCAATGTTTCTAAGCAGAGAAGGCTGTGTTGTGCCTTGCAGAGAAAATACTGGTTAGATCAGCGTCGTTCAGGCATGAGTTACACTGCTGTTGACGGAGTGCAATGTAATGACTCAGCAGTGTATATTATATAAGGTGGCTTTAAATGGAAACCCACATGAAACAAGCTATGTATTGATTTGTTGACAAAAATATGAGCTTTGCAGGAACCTAACCCATTATGACCTACAGAATCAGTGGTTCAGTTTTCATTAACTCTGTGTTTTCAGTGATTTGATATAAAACAATTAGCATTGAGAATCAGTTTATAAATTGTCCAACATAGTGCTTCACATTTGATAGTTGCTGGAAATTGTTGGTTTCTATGCCCTTCTCATGTGTTATTAGGTTTTTTTTCATGTGAGAGTTATTTTTTAACATAAGTCTGTATATAAATGGACATGCTGATTCTATTTAGATTAAAAATTTCATTACTTTTCCATCTATAGAGATGATTCCCTGAGTCTCTGTTGCCCAGAATTGAGACCCGGGCTTCTAAAAATCCTTTGAACTCATCAAAAGCTAGAAAAATCACTAGAAATTCTTTATCCTGTGTTTAACTGTCCAAAACCAAATGCAAGTGAAACAACTCGCAGAGTACATCTGGCCTCCCCTAAGAGTGGGAAGACCTCCACACCTCCCTTCTACCAAACCCCTAAGAATTGGGAGAAGCCCTTGTTCGGAGGTATTAATTCTGTCTTTTACAACTATAAAACTGCAAAACAGAGGGATGGTGATCATCACAGTCGCATCCATAGGTGCAGAAACAGAAAGGCAACCAGGATACACTGTGCTGATGGAAAATACTGAGTGAAGAAATAGGAAAATGGTAATGGCCAGTGCTATTAGAGAACAAATAATGCTCTGAGCGATGCCCTCAACCCTAGAAGGCATCACACTACTGTGCTGAAATTAGACCAAACGCCAGAGCAGCTGTAAATATGCCTCTTTGTACAGCAGAATGCCAGGGAGCATTAAAAAATTGTATCATTTGAATTGTCTTCCTCGAGTGAGAAGGAAAAAAAACACAAATGGAAAAGCTCTACTACTAATGCTTATAGAGGAAAACAGGTGAACACAGAGAAATGATAATGAATCAACTGAGTAGTAACATTTTAAGTCCTAAAATTATAATGAAGAAAGGAAAATATTAAGTATTCATAGGTTTAAAATGTCCTAGTACTTAGGATTTCTATATAAAGGTGCAATATGATTCCTCATGTATTTATATTTTCAAGTACTTTAGCACACTCTCATGACTTTCTTCAGCCCTACTCAGTTTCCCCCCTAGGTTTTTAGTATCCCTCTAATGATAAACATTTTTTATACTTTTGTGTTGAGCTAGGAATCACAAATATGTATGAAAGCTGTTGATTTTTGTGCTTCCAGATTTTTCTCATTACATTTATTTTAAAACTTAATTCAGAAGATGAGAATATTTCTAAAAACATTGATTCCTATTCTGGTCCTTCTCAATAGTTATACCTTTTTAAATACTGTTCAACATAGGCTATATTTTATGGAAAAATGTAAACCGTCAGTTACAGGGAAACTGCGTTACTTTATCCTAACTCCACTGTAATGTGTGTAGTATTTAAAAAATAATAATATCTGAAAAACCCAGCTTAAGTCCTCACTTTGCATATGCCTGGATCCCATAGGGGTGCCGGTTTGTGTCCCTGCTGTCCTGCTTCCCATCAAGCTCCCTGCTTGTGGCCTGGGAAAGCAGTCAAGGATAGCCCAAAGCCTTGGGACCCTGCACCTGTGTGAGAGACCTGGAAGAAGCTCCTGGCTCCTGGCTTTGAATTGGCTCAGCTCCACCTGTGTGGCCACTAGGGGAGTGAGTGGGTAGAAGATCCTCTCTATCTCTCCTCCTCTCTGTATATCTGATTTTCAAATAGAAATAAATAAATCTTTAAAATAAAAAAGAATAATAACTGAAAATCAAGCTACTGTGTGCCCTAACTATCTCACTTCTGGAAATATTTCCAAAGAAAGTAAAATTTGCATATGAGAAAGTGCCCTGCAGCAATATAATTATAGTGAAGACATGGAAACAACCCATATGCCTGATGAAAGATAAATGGAGAAAGAAACTATGGTGCATCCATTCCATAGAATACTACTCAATCATTTGAAAGACTAAAATGGTTCCAATTGGAGACCCTTACGCTCAGTGAAATAAGTCAATCATAAAAGGAAAAAAAAATGTCATATATTCTATCAAAGGCAGCATTCATACAAAATACAAAATAAATATGTATCTATATGTAAAGTGTATATATAAATATTCTCATAGATGAAGGGTTTAAGGGAGACTAGCATACTTGGAAATGAAGATATTTTGCAGTATGCATCTCTACTCCTGAATAAGAGGAGAACTCCCAATGAAACTGTTAAATATAACTTGACAATATAATATTAGACGTCTTAGCATTGACTATAACTATAGTGCCATGGTACAGTGTAGTAACTAAGTGTTGGGCTTATGATCATTACAAAATGATTGTACCATTGCAATAATATGGAGAAATAATAATAATAATAATATGGTATGGGGGAGAGACAATAGAAATAACATTAGAAATAATAGAAGTAGAAATGATAAATGATCTATGATTCATTTATTATAAAAATACATTCCTGGGGCTACCATTGTGGCATAGCCATTGATGCTGGTATCCCATACGGCTGCTGGTTCATGTGCTGCTGCTCCATTTTCTATCCAACTTCCTGCCAATGTTCCTGGGAAAGAAGTGGAAGAGGGCCCAAGTACTTGGACCCTACATCTCTATGGGAATCCTGCATAAAGCTCCTAGCTCCGGGCAACCCTGGGCCATTTTGGCCATTCTGGCCATTTGAGGAGTAAGCCAGTGGATGGAAGATTTCTCTGTGTTTCTCCCTTTTTGTTCTGTATCTCTGCCTTTCAAAAAAAAAAAACTCTAAAAATACTTCTATGTATGAAACAGTTGATATTAGCACATTACATATAAAAGGGTCAGTGAAAGATGACAGTGCAGTAACAGATATAAATCTATATAGGACATGTAGTACATGCTAAATATAATATAAAAATCAATAGAAAAACAAGAATTGTTCAGTCGTACGGAGAAAACACTCTAAGGACCTGAAAAAACGATGTCAACTACTAAACACAGATACGTCAGTGAACCAAACCTTTGAAAAATGAAAATATCACAATACATAAATTCATAACATCATATTAATTTCAGTTCTATTGTTTATAAATTTGAAGTGGAGAAGATTTTTATAAATAAGAAAATGACAATTGACATATTTAATTATAAAATGCAAAGGCTTTCTATAACTAAAATGTTGAAAACAGGACAAATGAAAAATTTGTAGTTCATGATGAAGGCCCACTTTCTTGATATACACAGAGTAATATATATGAGCAAGATTGACATCTTAATATATGATCATCTTTTACAGTCTTTGTAATCTTGAGGAGCGGTGCTTTGATTTTTATTTTGTGCTTGCTGTTTGTTGCAATCTTTACCTAATGGGGTGTTATGCCTGTTATTGCAAAGTAAGCCAAAAGTATGCCATTGTAAAAAATTTTTTACAAAAGGAGAACTAAGGAAATGGGAGCGTGGGCGAGAAATGTGTGCAGGAGGGAGATGAGGGTGATAAGTATCACTATGCTACTAAATCTGTATTGTGAAACGTGAAAATTGTTCACTCTGCATAAATAAAATAATCTAAAATATTTTTAGAAATGAAAAAATATTAAAAATAAAAAGGCGTCAATGCATAGGTCTCAGAGTAAGCAAATGACTCCTCAATGTATGAACAGTAACCTCACAACTAACGTGTGCATTAAGATAATAATAAACCCTTACATAAAACTTAAGAAAGTTTGAGCATACGTTTTGGTAAGGTATTTGAAAATACGTGCTTTCCTTTTAATTTGATATACCTTCCTTGAAGGAAAAAAATTTTTAAATGCACACTGCCTGTGATTAGAAGTTGTTGTAGGAATTTACATAAGATATGCAATTATACATGTACCCAGATATAAATATTAACAATAATTATTTCACTTATTGAACATTGGTTAAACACCAGACACTGTTCTAAAAATAGTATCAATATATCATCTTCATATACATATTAAGATGTAATCTGTATATCATTCTATACATTGTGTATCAATTAGGAGTGTGACTAGCTGCAAATAAGTGTCTAAGCACTAAAATTCAGATTAAACAATGTAGAAACATGTTAAATTGTTAGACAGGAAATGTGGAGGTAAATGATGTCAGGTCTTTGGTCAATAAAGCATGGAGCTCTGACCTTTTCTTGGTCTCCTCATGGTGGCAACATGACTGTAGAGCTCTAACCATTCTAATCTCACACAATGTTGCATGGTAGCACAAAAAGCAAGAAAGGGCAATAACCCAGTGCATCCTTAGTACGGCTCTTTTGATGAGAAGTTAACGTCTCCAGAACTCAAACTTCTGATGTTTCATTTGAGCAGAGACCTTTAATAGCAACCTTAATTAGGTACTAGTGAGTACCAGCCAATGCTTTTTGGTTATATTTTTTTCACTCTTTTAAACTTCTCAGCATCTTTTTTTTTTTTTGCAGTAGGTATTATTATTATCTCTGAGGTATAGCTTATGTAGCTTACTCAGATTTACATAGCATATACCCTGGGCCCGTGATTCTTATCCAGACAGCCCAATTGCAGACTGCTAGATCCTGTACACTAGTGTAGACAGATCACTACCAAAGGAAACATCATTGCGAATACTGCTAAAAACAAGTCACTTCTGTCTTACAAGACTAGGAAACATACCTGAGCATGTTGTGTAGTCATCAAGACAAAGTTTGAATACTAATACTTCAAAGTAAGGAGCAAGTGTTTGATGGGTTGGCCACCAAGAATGTCTGTCATTAGTGCAATGGATCATTATTAATCCCAATTAGCAACGAGGAAATCTGAGAAAGCAGTAGCTTACATGTGGCCAGCTTTCTTAAATAGGACTTAAGGTATGGTGAATGACTAGAGATAATCTAAATGTGCATAAATAGAAGACAAATTGAATAAATCATGGATATCAATGCAATATGATAACTTATAGTTACTTTTAATGGAACAAATCTATAAACAACTATATAGAAAGCTCTATTGCATGTACCTAAGGTTAAAAATTAGGAGTATCCAAGAAGGGGGGAAAAAGAGTAGATTATGAAAACAGACATGAGGACATGGACTCACATGCTTCCGTAGAATCTACATGTCTGTATAGAGGTGTATAAACAAGTAACTATAGCAGAATTTTCCAGAAGTGGATTTCGGCTTTCAGAATACTTTTATTGAATACTGTTTGGCAGTATTTGAATGTTTGCCATATGCATGTGTAATTTTATCCCTTAAAATATTGAATTTCTTTTAAAGCAAGGATTGACACCAAAAGTTATTTTTTCCCCTGTATCCAGGGTGCTCTGCAAACTTTACAAGATTTAGAACAATTGATTTTTCAGTCTATCTATTTCTTCTTGTTTGGATAGTTTAAGAGAACTCATGATTTCAAATGCAAATTTGAATAATTTGCAAGAGCAAGCAAAGTCTACTGCCTTGGCTTGTTAATAAAATGCTTCGGATAAAAAAAAACCAATATTCTTTGCCAAATGCTTTCTTTGAACGAGAGTTATTCCATTGTAAATTCAGCAACTGATGGGAGTTTTCTTCCATTTTTACTCAGTTTCCTTAGGAAGTCGTGTAAAGGAAAAGACTTTTATTTATTTATCTTTTTGTCAGTGCTATTACTCTTTGTGTCCCTGCACATTTCCTTAAGGAAAATTTACCTGGTGATTTCCTTGCCTCCTTCACTGCTCCATGAAAACTCTGAATTTTCCAGCACTTCTCCAAGGAAACTTTTACAGGCAGTGTGCAACAAGATTGATCTTGATGATGCTTGTTTCTAAGGGAGCCTGTCATAGCCCTTCTCCATCCATACTTTTACATCTTCCTTTATTTTCTTCTTAATCAACAAGAAGGTAAAAATTGAGGAGGAGGAGGATGCTGATGATGGCAGTGGAACTACCAATGAGGTCATCTCCGTCTCCCAGGCTGACTTAAAGCTTTTTAAATACATTTTGGCCTAGATACCTTGGCGCTGCCCCGCTAAATCTACAACTCTTGACATTTTCTGGGTGAGGGGTGAAGCTATGGAAACTGCAAGAAGGGCTGACTTCTCGCATTCTCTCCTGAAGGGAGGAACTCAGAGAGAAAAACAGTATTAGGGCAAAGCTCATTCCAGGAAGTGAACAGAAGAACTGAAGCTTTGGCTCTGTGGGAAAACGGAGACTTTGAAGGTAATAATGTTTGTGCATCCAAGAAGAATAATGATCAGCTTGTCTCCTGAGAAGGTGATGTTGGAATCTTTTTGTCCAGAGCAGAGCCATGTTGCCTAGTTACAGCGTGAATTTGCTCTAAATGTCGAAAGTACAGATAAGAGTAGAATTAGAACTCATGTCCCTAAGATAAAGCAAGTTTTTAAAAACTGATGCTAACGCAGAACTTAGTATTATTCAAACATTCTTCTTGTCCCATCCAGAGCAATTGGCTCCTACGTTGTGCACAAATCACAGTTAAAGCTGCTCAGTTACTTCATTTCATTTCTAGCACTGCTAAGAGTGGCAGTAAATTAACACTCCTTCCCAGATGGTCACTACAAATATAAAATATGCTGTGTGTATCCCAGGTCTATGTCTCAACTTGCCTTGGAAATAAAGCTAGTGGAGTTCTGTGTTAGCGTGTGCCACCTGTGTCTGCCGTGTCTGTGAAGGCAAATATTGAGAGTAGCAGGTTGTGTTATTTCTGGTAAGCTATGACAACAGAGGACAGGCAAGTTGGACAGAGAACCTACCAGTACCACCACCACAGCCCCAGCATCCCCCCCACCACCACACACCCAGGCAGTGAGAGTGTGCATATGGTTATGTTTTGCCTTCGTGGTCTTTGACTGACATCTCCAAAAGTAGAATTAAGAGCAGCAAAAAACAGTAGCAAATTCATTTCTGAGATTCTTCCATCCACTCTGAGTGCACCATTGAAACCTAAAACCAGCCAAGTCTTTATGAGATCGCTTTCTTCTAAGATTACCTGCTAATAACAATGTTGTAAAATCAGAAAGGTAGTACATTCTCTTATTTGTTCTCCACTCTTTGTGCGTCTTTCTTAGACTTTCTCTGTCCACTCTGAACCTTACATGTGTCCACATGCATTTAATGACTACCTGCTCCATTAGATATTCTTCATATGTGCATATATACATCACTTCTTAGAAGTATATTTATTTTAAACTTAAACTTTAAACAAAACACATAAATTCAGTTCAAGTCATTGTGTATATTTTGGGTATCCCTGTATGCCAACTTTGAGTTGAGCTGAACACAATGGATTTTTTTAAGCAGTTGGCATTTTACCTAGATTGAGGGGGTAGGTAGTGGGAGAAATAAAGAAATAAAAGCAAACAACTATTGTTCACAAAAAGTGAGTCATATGGAATGATAAAAGCTACAGATATGGCAAATCAAGAATGTGTATTTTGAGCATAGCAAATGGATGAGATGGAATAAAGGCACTTTATTCTGCGTGTTAGTAAGAAATAAGCTCAAAGGTAAATTGACACCATATTCTAAGAAGTATTGAAGATCAGAGTAATGTACTTATAATTTGTTTTAAAGCAATTTTAATGATCAAATGATATAATATGCCAAAGGCATTTAATACCATGTACTATGATGTAGGTGCCCAATAAACATCAGCTGCTTTAATTTAGTGGCAATATGAGCCCTTAATGATTAAACAGACACTAGCAATTTCCAGGGGGAATACTCTCAAGTCATTGCTCACTGTGAAAAAGGCTAATCATGCTTAATAATGAAAAATTACTTTGTTCTATCTACAGGACTATTTGAAATCTGTACCTCCTTTCAGTTATCAAACTGTTTATTTTGACTCATTTCAATGTCAGTAGAAGCAAATTCCCTATTTTCTGACCCTAAATTATTAATCTTGGGTTATTTTCTAAAGTGATAGAGTGGGAATTTTGCTTTGTTTTGTTGAGGTTGGCGGTTTATAAAGGGATGTTTATTTGCAAACTGATGCTAGACTTAAGAAGTCTAGAAATACAAACATGTGAAACTTAACATCCTGGTGGAGGACTGAAGGGAGCACCGGGGATATGATCATGGTTCTTTCACAAAATTCCTGCAAAAAATCTGAAGAAACATTTCAGCATTTTGTTTTATCCAAGGCATCCTGCATATGTAATCTAACAATTGAACTGCTAAAATTTCCAAGATATTCTTATGGGGGGGTTGGATGGGAAAGTGGAAAGAGACTTTGAAAGTGCCACTGTCTAGAAAATCCAGGCCAGGGGTGTGGTGCTCATCTGTGTGGCCTGGAGATGAAGGAGGGCAGCCCCGGGCACGGGAAGGGGTTGTCTGCAGATAAGCAGGCTGCAAGCAGCACTCGTGAGACTAGAACCAGGATCTTCTCATTGGACCTGTTCTTGTTTTACTATGTCAGACTTCTTCTTGACTTAGGATAGGTATTTTTCTTACAACTTGAAAAACCCAGAAGTTAATGTTAGGACAAATCAAAAGAGAAACGATAAAAAACGTATTAATAGAACCTCAAAGTCAGATTTCAACCTCATGGCATTGTTATTTATTATAGATATCATGATTTATTGATAGCTACTTCTGACAACCAACACACATTGATAAGCTACCTGCCTACTTTGTGCTTCAAGATGCAAACACGGCTACAGAGGAATGTGTTCTGGGTTGTTTTAAAAATTCCTCATCTGCATAATAACTGAGCTCTTTGTGTAGAATATGTAGTGATCTCCAACTACACGCACTAGAAGACAGTCTAGCTAGGGATGACAGCATTAAGGAATTCTTCTTTACTTAAAAGGAAATACAATATTTATTTAGACCCACAACTATGGTCTAAACTGAACCATTCGCCATGTGTCACAGCTGTATAGTATTTGAAAACAAGGGGATGTAGGTGTAACCCAAGTGTGCATCCTAGAAGTAGCAATTCCTCCTCTCTAACAGGGGACCTTGACAGATGAACCAGCCTGCTGAGGAAGGAGGTGCAGCAGCCGGGCTAAGACCTCCCCTTGTTCCTGCTTTGCACTTGTCTTCTCTTGTGTGCCCTCCCGGAACCTCCACAGCTGTCTTTACTTGTTCCCTGCCGCTGTGATGATGAGCCACTCCCTGGGATCAGAACTTGGCATCTATTACTAAGTTGTCAAACTGTCTGTTTATAGTAGTATAAAACTCACCTTTTGAGTTTTCACCATCATATGTATCCTGAACACAATATATACATTCATGGGATGGAGAGGTACAAAACCTAGGATGCCTTAGTAAGTAACAGCTTTCTGAGGGGGTGAGGGACTTCAAAATGAGCTCCTTTGTCCAGTTGGTGTCATGAAACCAGTAACAAAACAGAGCAGAGCCGCAGAAGCGCGAGGATTACCCGCTGGACTAAGAGTAGAGAAGCAAGAGCTTTGCTTGCCAATCTACATGTCAACCACAGGGTTGGGGTTGGAGGTAGGGATATGTTAATAAGTAGGAGGAATGTCCAGGCAATAGTTGAAATGCAACAGAGTAATTGTCAGTATCAGGGGGCCACCTTCTTTGTCCTCTTATGGTCTCTTCTGCTGGTTGTCATGTTGACCATCCACGGTCATGTCACTGGTGAGGGCTTTTTAGCACTGAACTGTGATTAAAAAGAGGCTTGAGGTCTGCTTGAGGTCACACTTTCAGGCATATTAGATTTCACCCATCCAGTCCTGTTGGCCCAGGGAGGAACTGTTCCTGTAAACCCTCCTGTTTTCAAAGAAAAACAATGTGAGGGTGGAGGAAAGAAACAGCTAGGCTTGTGCAGGCACTGTCCTAGGTAACATACCCTCAGCAAGCACAGCTGCAACCAAACACCCGAAACGGTTGCCCTGGATGGATTGTATTGCCCTGCCTGGTTTGAATGGGTCTGGGAGGATAGGAGGCCATTCCAAGCCTGAATATTACTTAGGAGATAAGCCCTTTCTGTTTCCTATGGTGGTGACGTTCTCTGTTAAGCACACCTCTAACCGCAGCATGTACCTGTTGACTTGGCAGAGTTGGTCATTAAACTGTTTTCTTTTAGTCGTGATATGAATGTTTCTTCTTTGAGTGGGAAGAAAGGAAGAACATTTTCCATTCTTCTCACATCTTTAAATTACCTCATCTACTCTTTAGACAAAAAATCCTTATGGGGCTGGTATTGTGTATATGGGAATAAGCCACCACTTGTACTACCCATATCCCACATAGGCATCCATCCATGCGCCAGCTGTTCCATCTCCAATTTGGCCCCTTCAAAGCTCCTGGGAAAGCAACAAAGATGTCCCAAGTGTTTGGGACCTTGCACTCACATGAGAGACCTAGAAGAAGTTCTGGGTTTCTGACTTGGCCTGGCCCAGCTGTGGCCATTGTGGCTATTTGAAGAGTTAACCAGTGGATGGAAGATATCTCTCCCATACTCTTCCCTCTCCCTCCATCGTGCCTTCCTGCTTGTTCTCCCTTCTTCCTTTCTTCCCTCTCCTCTGTAACTACCTTCCAAACAAATAATAAAAGAAATCTTTTAAAAAAATGTTCATTTGTGTTATAGAGTGACACAGAGAGAAAAACAGCGAAAGTGAAGTTCCTTCCACAGGTTCACTCCCACCAATGCCTGCAACAGGCAGGGAGGGGCCGAGCCCAAGCCAGGAGCGAAGAACTGCGTCTGAGTCTCCCACATGAGTGGCAGAAATCCAAGCATTGCAGTCATCAGCTGCTGGCTCAGGCACCTTAGCAAGGAGCTGGATTTCAGGTGGAGCAACCAGTGTTTGAACCCCCTCTTCTACGCTGAAGTCTTCGAACAACATTCCTTCTTTCTTTGAGTGTTCTTGAGTTTTACCTCTTTTGTCTTTATTCACAACTTTAATACATTCGGCATTTCCTCTCCACTCTTTCTCTGCCTTTTAAGAACTCCAGGAAGCTGGAACAGCAAATGGACAAAGGCTTTGGCTGGGGAAAATTACATTCAGGGCATTGTACCAGGCTTCTCCCTGTAGTTACTAGTCTAGAAGAACTGGTCAGCATTAGATCACCATTGCACTCCCGTTTTCACAAAGAAAGAAACATAGGGAGGTTAGTATGGCAACAATATAGCCATGAGTATAAAGAGTAAACTTAAGAGTTCCAGATCTTTCCCCCATTGTTAGAACATGTGTCCCAATGCTTAGCTGGCAAAATGTGAATATCCTACAATTAAACACTTACCAATAACATATGAATGTCCCCAGAAGCATGGACATTCAGATTTCCACGGCATTCCAGGTGAAGCTTTTAGCCAACTGTTAAAGGAAATTTTGTGTGACGCCTTTTTCTGAACCTTCAGAAATGATTTTTTCTACAAATTCCTACTCAGGTTTCCTACTCCAACTGTGTTTGCATCCTCCCTGTCTCATAAGATTCTGTGAGAGGAAAAAAGAAACAAAACCGCCTTCCTGCTGCAGGAAGTTGGGCCCAGACATGTTTGTCAGTGTAATGGCAAAGCCAGTGTGCTAAGAAAACCCCTGTTGAGTAATTGTAGCAGGAATTAAATTTAGGGCCAGACTGGCTGAGGGCATCATTGTGACAGTAAGGGATAAGCCTACCCTTAATCACCAAGGCCTTTATGTTTACTTAGGAGGAGAATTGGGAAAGCTGCAAATAAGAGACAGTTTTCAAATAAAGCAAATTCCATCAGTTTGATGGCATGTTTCTGAAAGAGTAACGTGCTTGGAGCAAGATTAGGACGATATCTGTAAGGAGGGACATCATGGGCAGAGTCCAGTAGTGAATTGCCTCTTCTCTTAGAGAACTGTCTTGTAGAGTCATCAAAACACAGAGATATTAATGACCCACTTGTGAGAATTCCCTGCGCATTCTGCTGCTTCTCCCTGTGCATTACGCAATCAGCGGCCTCAGTGAGCTCAGCCTTGGAGTTCTCCCAAGCCATCCAGCATGACAGCAGAGTCTCCAGCTGTGCAGTAACTCCAAGCCTTCAGAACCCCAGCTGACACAGCACAATCTGCTGACCCAAGCCATCCCTACTTTGGCCTGAGATCCAGAATCTGTGAGCCCTATAAAATTGATCTTTTATGCCATTAAATTGTGGTTTTATTTATTGTAAAATAAGAATCATCAAGAATCACCTTCATCGTTAAGCTTTGTTCTTTTCCTGAAATTTTTATTTATTCTTACACTTCACTTGAAAGAGAGCAGAGATCTTCCATCTACTGGTTTCCTGCACAAATGGTCACAGTAAACCAAGGCTGTGCCAAAGCAGAATTCCGGGTGAATGGTAAGGCCCAAGTACCTGAGCTGTCACTTACCATCTCCTAGAATGCACATCAGCAGGAGGACAGATCTAAAATGAATTCAGGACTCAAGTCAGGCATCTGAAGTGTCATCTTAAAATGCTCTCATCATCATTGACAGAGTACTTCAGAGATGTCATGAAAATGGAATGGAAAGATAAGCTTCCGGATCAAACATTCAAATGTATACATTTTTTAGAATAATACTTATAGTCTGTAATGTTTTTAAAGACCCCCCTCATTCATGATTACACAGAGGAATTTAAGAACACTGTTCAAGATTGCAAAGTTAGGCTGGCAGCTAAGACAGCACAGTAGAAAACTGTGCACTTGGCATCTGTCTCCACTCTTGTTTCTAGCTTCCTCCTAGGCTGAACCTGGGGAGCGGCTGTAAATGGTCCAGTAATCGGGCTCCTACTACCTACATGAGACACTGGGGTGAGCTCCCACTGCCTGACTTCAGCTTGGCCCATGCAAGGCCACTGTGGACACATAGGGTATTTCCATCTCCATTTGTCAAACACTTTTAAAAATTCTCAATTCTAATACTTTAGTCTCGTTTTTACTTAGAGATGCTTTTGAGGCATTTTTGAACTTTATACTTCCCAGGGCTGTGAAGAAGCCTGATAGTTCAGACAGTGTCTTAATCCCTCTGGATTGTTACCCTAGGGCTCCATAGACAGAAAAACTCCACAGCTCTGCAGGCTGTGAAGTACCATAAGACTCAATGAGTGGTGAGCCCATGCCAGTTCCCAGGTAGGAACTTCCCACTGGGTCCTTGTTGCATGCTGAAGGGGTGAGGGTACTTTGTTTCTGAAGACCCTTTTGTAAGGACCTAAATTGCTTTTGGAATGGGGAAGCACCCATGATCTGTTCATCTTCAAAAGCCCAACCTCCAAAAATGATCTCACTGGGGATTAGGGCTCAACGTGAGTTTTGAGTGGTCACAAACACTCTGACTTTAAAATTTGAAGTGACAGGCCTGGCGTGGTAGCCTAGCGGCTAAAGTCCTCTCCTTGCACACACTAGGATCCCATATGAGTGCCGGTTCTAATCCCAGCAGCCCCGCTTCCCATCCAGCTCCCTAACTGTGATTTGGGAAAGCAGACAAGGACAGCCCAAAGCCTTGGGACCCTGCACCCATGCAGGAGACCCTGAAGAAGCTCCTGGCTGCTGGCTCCTGGTTCCTGGCTTCAGACCAGCACAACTCCAGCCATCGTGGCTGTTTTGGGAGTCAATCGATGGACAGAAGATCTTCCTCTCTGTTTCTCCTCCTGTCTATATATCTGACTTTCCAATAAGAAAAAAAATAAATCTTAAAAAAAAAAAAGAATTTGCAGTGATCCCTGACAGGCGACATCCCCATGGCCAAAACACTGGGAGGCTTCCACACATGGGCAGCTCCAAGAATGGAAGTGTTTTCTTTCTTTCTCCCCACAGGCTGATAGTCTATGCCTATTCTTCCAGGTAAACATTTGGTTTCCTTAAAGTTTTTAAAGCCAAATACAAGTAATTAAAAATTTCAGCAAGCTTGTTGTGGAGAATTGAGTCCATCATAGTTGTGTATTTCTTCCTAAAATTACTTCAAAATACCACCTGTACTGAACTCCACTGACTTGATTTCTTCTTTTATAAGCACATGTTCTGGAATTAGCTCTGCTAAAACAATAGTCTAAAATACTATGCAGCATTAATGACTTCCAAACAACTTGGATCAGTTTGTTCTTCGCTATATTATAAACAGCCAGCAGATCTCAGCCTGGAAAATATTAAGACTTAAAAACAGTTCTGATCTATTCCAGTCTGACTTAGACAATGAATTTTATAATGTATATACTATTCCAACATCCTGAGTATAAAGAGCTGGGTAATATATGGGCTGTATTCCGTTTCAGGCTGCTTGCTCTAGCTTCATACATCTCAGAAATTGCAAAATCAATGAGATAAATGCCACCCAGCTGCCCATCCCCTTCTCTCCACATGCTCCTCTTCAAGATACCTACAGCTCACTTGAGCTTACAGAGTGAGACACTCTGGAGATTGGAAAGGAAGCATTTCCTTCAAAACATTCAGATTACAGTTCCATAACCTCCTGAGTCACTTCCTTTTACCACCTGGGGCCAGTCCCTCTCTGCCTCTTCCTCCCCAACACTGCGTCCTCCCCTTGCCTCACAGCTGTAATCATCCTGGCTTTTGTAGTTTGAGTTCTGCCCCAAGCCAAGTCTTGCCTGGATATGCTTGTCACGTCTCCTCACCAGGGGCCCTTCCCACCATCCAGTCATTCCTGCACTTGCAGTCCCTGTTTCCTAGCAGGAAATGACTTACAGTGCAGTTCTCATGGCAAGGTTCCTCCTTTTGTTCTCCACCATTTTTTATTTATTAAAATTCTGACTTACCAACAAGCAAACTAATTACATCAAATGCCTGTATAGATTTGCAATTCATTATTTTTGCAATGTTTGGCATTATCTGTATCTTTCTGTTTAGGCCAATTTGCTACTAAGAATGATTTTCCATCCCTATTTGGACAAGTAACAGCTGATAACATGAATGTTTATAAGTATCATCTTCTTGAAAGTCTTATTTAGTTTCTTGGTTTGAAAGGTAGACAGAGAAATAAAGATATATTCTACGTACTGGTTACTCCCCAAATGCCAGCAATATCCAGAACGGGACCAGGCTGAAGCCAGAAGCCCAGAACTTTCTTTGGTTCTCCCATGTGGATGACAAGAAACTAAATAAAGAACTGCATTTTGTAAGGTCTGCCCGGTGCCTTTTCTGTCCACACAAAGAAGCTCAAGGCAGGCATTTTGCCTAGTGTTTAGTCATTTGGGAAATTGATCATACATCGGAGTACCTAGATTCAAATCCAGCTTCCTGCTAATGTACACCCTGCTACAGTGGTTCAAGTTGGTGTATTCTTGCCACCCACATAATAGACCTCAGTTGAGTTCTCGATTCTCAGAATTAGCGCCAGTTCTAGCTTCAGCCATTGTAGACATTTGAGGCATCAACCAGCATGTGGGAGCGTTCTCTCTTTCTATCTCTTGGCTTCTCAAATAAAAAACAATTTATATAAAATTTATTATATAAAAATCTTCTTTTGAGCTTCCCACTCTACCTTTCTCACATATGCACCTGTATCTGAGAACCTCTAACCATTACCTGCCTGAAATTATTTCATGTCTGTGTCCTCTTGATCAATTGAGAACTCCTAAGGACCGGGCTTTCTTCTGTTTTTCTCAGTGTCTGGCATATGGCACATGCTGATTATCCTAACCAAATAAATGAATGGTGCAAGGATTGTCCTCTCTTCTTTTGGTCCTTTGGTTTTTCCATCTCAAAACTCCAAATCTCCCCTCCCTCTGGGCCCTTTACTATCTGCTATATGTGCTTTGGTCATCCACTGGCTTCTTTTATCATTCTCCATGGCTGCCAAACAACACTGTCATCATTCTCTTAGCCCAGACTTAGGACCCATTTACTCTCAAAAGATGACCCTACTTGATTCTACACACACACACACACACACACACACACACACTAAATTTTTCTGTCAACATCCTTCTCTCCCATACCTACATCTGTCCTTTAAAAAAAATGTAGTATTTATTTTTATTTTTATTTAAAAGCAGATTTACAGAGAGAAGAGAAATTTCATTTTCTGGTTCACTCCCCAAATGGCCATAATTGCTGAAGCTGAGTCGGTCCATGGCCAGAGGCCTGGACCTTCTTATGGGTGTCTCACATGGGTGCAGGGACCCAAAGACTTGTGTCTTCCTTTGTTGCCTTCCCAGACCGTAAGCAAGGAGTTGGATTGGAACTGCAGCATTCAGGACTCAAACTGGTACCCAAAAAAGGTACTGGCACTACCGGCTGGGGCTTAACCTGCTATGCAATGTCACCACCCTCTATCATTTGTTTTTAGCTGTTTCTGAGAAAGAAGCATCCTTTACCCTTTGTTGATCAACACTCATATATGTGTTTGATCACATCTGGATCCATGTGGTACAAGCAGCTTTGCGGTCTAATCTGGATTTGAATCCTAGTTCTGACCCTTAGAAACTACACCAGTGTTCCTTCTTCTGAAAGATGCAGATGCAAGTACTGTTCTTGAAAATTATCTTTTTTCTCTTCCCTCCATTCCACCTTTCCTCCCTCTCTCCCTTCGTTCCTTCCTCACTCTTTCTTTAGTCCTCACTTTCCCCTCTTTCTATGTATCTCTGAATTATCTACATCTATCCTTTCTTATTTCTTTAAAAGGTGGAGGGGAGGAGAACAGGAGAGATCCTATCAGCTGATTCACTTCCAATGGCCCAGAACAACAGAGGCTGGGCCAAGCCAAGCTGGGAGCTGGGCTCTTTACCCTGTGTCCCATGGGAGTGGCAAGAACTCAACCACTGGAGCAAGCACCTGCTGCCTCCCATGGTGTTCATTAGCAGGAATTTGGACTCCAGGAGCCAGAGCCAGCCTTTGAACCCTGCCACTTCAATGTGCTATGCAAGCATTTTGAAAAAAAATCTTAGTATTTACTTTTCTTTTTTTTTAAGATTCATTTTATTTATTTGAAAGGTAGATTTCTGGGTATTGGAAAGATGATAGAGATCTCCCATTTATTGATTCACTCCCCCAAATTATTCCAATAAGGCTGAAAACAGAGGCTAGGGGCTTTATCTGGGTCTTCCACAAAGATCCACTGGCCCAAGAATTATACCAGCTTCTGCTGCTTTACCCAGCACATTAGCAGGAAGCTGCATCAGAACTGAAGCATCCTGTACTGGAACTGATGCCCATATGGGAATGTTGGCATCTCAAGCATCTGCTTAAATCCATCAGGCCACAATTCTGGTCACGTATTCAGGCATATTAACTGGCTGTTTAATTTCCTCATAAATTTTCAATGAATTTTGTGGAACAACTCCTTCCTTCCTTCTTTCCTTTCTACTTTCCTTTCTTCCCGAGAACATGTCAAACTCTTTGAATCAGTCTGCATCATTGTAGTCTGCCCAGATATATTTTATACTCCTGTAGCTAGCAAAACTCTATACCTCCTTCATGAGCTTGTTCAAATGGTACATTCATGGTGAAGCATATCTGAAAAATCACTGCCTCCTCTTGACAAAGGCATAACAGTGTCAGTCTATCCCTTCCCTATATTCCTTAACCTTCCCTGATCACCATTAGGAGATACTAGGATGCAATGTAGACATTTGTGGGGAATTTGTCATGTTCCACATGCTGTATGAACTGTGGAATCGCTTTAACTTGCATTTTATATATCCTAACTTGACCACCAAGAGTGGGAATCTGAAAAATAAACATTCCTCCTGAAAGTGAGAAGGGCATGATCTCAGTAAGTCCATCCTTGCCTTTTTAATGTGTCTGATTCCAGAACTACGTTGCAGACTCCCAGGGAACCCTGGTCAATGCAGAACAAATGGTAAGCAGGATGCAGGGAAAATGGCATCCAGTGAGGGCACTGAATTATGGACTCTCTCTTCACATGGTCAACTCCTTCAAAATAAAGTCCAATAAGTATTCTTTCCTGTGGTGGGTACAAGGTAGTTTTTAAAGGGATAATAGTTAAGGAATTCAAGTTTGGAAAACAGAAGGGATATTCACACCACTATTCCTATCCACACACTTCCAAATGTCGTAAACCTACTTGCCTCCCTCTCTCCTCATTTGAAAAGGCTGCTGTTAAGCTCCCAAGTCCAGTGACTTTACTAATGGATATCCGCTCTTTCCTCTTTTCCTGGTAGTTACCAAGCATTAGCCAGTCCTGTTTTTTTTTTTTTTTTGTTTTAAGAAGTACTTTGCATTTGTGTTTTGTACAGATTTTTGTTTCCATTTAATTACTTTCAAGAAGTACATTTCCTAAACCATGTTTACATTGTTGGAAAAACAATGGTATTTTCAAGATGATAGCTTTGAATTTAGATTATATTTTGATAATAGAACTCAGAAAAATATCTGTTTTTTATTCCATTTTCAAAGAAATTGGTGGCAGACTTTTTCCTCCAATTTAAACATTTCCCTGCAGTGTTGATAACTCAGAAGAAAATCTCATTATATATAGTACATAAGAACCAGAAAATTATTCTGAATTGAGTTGGAAAAATGAAACAAAGTAGTTTTAGATAGATAAGATTGTTGTTCTAAGAATTGTTGAAATACCTACCAATTTGCGTGTCATCATGTGAGGCAACAAAGAGTACGTAAGAGAACTGTCAGCAGTCAGCAGAGGCCCAGGCCCTCAAGGGTATATTTAAAACCTAGACATGGTTAAAATATAAAATAATGCTCTACAGCATTTGTTCCTGTTGCCAAATATCTAAAAGGTTCACATGAGACCTGTAAGAATCAGCAAAATGAAAATTGTCTGAGGGCTTGAAAGGGAACCTTAAGTGGGAAATCAGGTGGAATTTAAACATTTAGAACTTCAGGCACAGGAAAAATGATCATGATGTAAGCTTTTTGGAAGCACTTGGAATGAAAGCATGAGGGGATGGAACATATTTGGGCCTCGAGATGAAATACTTAGAGTGACAAGGTAAAGGATGCAGGCGATGGAGATGCAAGCAGTCAATGGGCAGAGAAAAACATGTCTTTTAGTGCCACAGAGTACATATTGTTCAGGGAAAATTTTGGCATCAGGAATAGCAGTTTGGAGGCTATTATAATATTTTAAGTTCAAAAACCTGGTAGTGGTAGCAATAAAATGGGATCAAAATAAGTGAATGATGCAGCTATAAGACTAGTAAGCTGGATCAATAAAAGGCAAACAAAAAAAGAACTTGAATGACAGAGAGGAAGGAAGGACTAATATTTACAGTGAAACAGAAAGCAAGGACACTGCTTTGTGGACATACGTGAATGCCTCTGTTGGTAAAAATAACTACTACTGTTGAGCATTTGCTGTGTGCCAGATAGTCTGTTAATAATAAGAGCAAACATTTACCTTTCTAGGACCATGTGCCAAAAACTCTTCTAGACCCGTTACCTGTGTGTATTTACCAGACTTCCAACAGCCCTATGTGATGTGATGGTCAGCTATAATACTGATAACTTGCATGAAAACCTTCTGCTCATTTACACATGAAGAAATCACGGCAAAGAGAAGTTAAGCTTCTTGCCAAAGGTTGCAAAGAAAGCCAGGTGGCTTGGTTGGTTTGACTGGTAGTCTGAACTTGTGACTGCACTGTTTTATTGGCTACTGAACTTGGTACATGCATTAGATCATCTTCCGATGCCAAAGTCCAGCAATGAGAAACAGGCTTCCTGATTATCACCAATTTCCATGTCAAAAATGGACACTTAGAATGAAGCACTGGTGGGAATGCTTGATACTCCGTTGACCAAAAGCCACCAAAGTTTATGAAACAAGGGGAAACCAAAAGGGACACAGAAAAATCAATCACTTGGAGACAGAAACCCAAAGAGAGCACTGAGAGTGAGTAACACAGTGCTAAATTGTTTCAGGAAGAATATATGCCAATAATATTTTAATTAACTCAAAATGATTACATTATTGATGTGATTTATTCTATTACCAGGTTGTATTAAAACTTTTATTGGCAATCCCAAGTACAGGTATCAATGACATCAATAAAAACACTTGGACTGGGTTTTATTTTCCTAATCACATCCAGCTTCTCTTTCTGGTTCAGTAAGGATAATTATACAAACATCAATATGAAAATTCCCTTCAACTTGAAGTTCTCTCTTCTATTTTCCATTCAGGGCACTGTATTAATTATTGTCATAATAATTCAGTGTGACCTAACAAATATGTCCTAATAATATTTAACCACATTAATAATGTAAATGGCTAAAATTAAATGATATTCAGAAATGTCATGGAAATTTTAGCTAATTGGTTGGTTTATCAAAACAACAAGGGACTTTCTCAAATGAGACTTTTGTTGCAAGCTGACCGCTTCAGCCTCTGATGCCAAAGGCAGAAGGATCCCTCATGTCCCTAGGAGCTTTCTAAAATGCAAAGAGCCCCTATTGTGAGTTTCCTCAGGACTGGAATGGCATGTGCCCCTATCCTGGCAACTCATCTCCCACCCCCAGAGAAGTCCCCCAGTGTCCAGCTACCTGCTTGGGCCACATCCCTCCGCTTAATGTTTGCAAAGGCAGTGGAAGAGTAAATTATTTGCATGAGTGATATCTGTGCCCATCTAGAGTAGACCTAAGGCTAAATATCTGTTGTATACCTTTCTTCTTTCTGAAATAATATTAAGCTCAAGCATATATAATTATACAGGAACCACCAGGCTGTGAAGGATGAAAAAATATTACACAATTAACTCTTCACAAACATAAGCTGAAATCTGACAGAAATTAACAGAAATCACTTTCTCCCCGTTTCCCTCTCCAGCTTAACCCCTGCCTTCCAGTGGTTCCTACCAGAATCACAACTGGGAATGCTGCCTAGGCCCATCCAGGAAGCACTCAGTGGGAAATGCCATGTTCAATCCAGGAATCAGGTTCACACTTTGCTGTTTTGATGAAATGGAAACACCATGAGCTTTACCATCAATAGATAAACCCAGTCGGTCTAGGGGGCTAGGCTGCTCTGCTCAGCAAGGAAAGTGAAGGGGAGGGCCCGGCGCGGTGGCGCAAGTGGTTAAAGGTCCTCGCCTTGCACCCCCGGGATCCCATATGGGCGCCGGTTCTAATCCCGGCAGCCCCACTTCCCTTCCAGCTCCCTGCTTGTGGCCTGGGAAAGCAGTCGAGGACAGCCCAGAGCTTTGGGAACCTGCACCCGTGTGGGAGACCCGGAAGAGGCTCCTGGCTTCGGATCGGCATAGTATCGGCCCGTTGCGCTCACTTGGGGAGTGAATCATCGGACGGAAGATCTTCCTCTCTGTCTCTCCTCTCTGTATATCTGCCTTTCCAATGAAAAAATAATAAAAATAAATCTTTAAAAAAAAAAAAAAAAGAAAGTGAAGGGGGGGGCACTGTCACCTACAATACAGGGAGGGAGGGGGAGAGTTAGCATTAGCATAAAGAGAAGAAAGGTAATGAAGAAGAGGTGGAAGAGTCATGCTTCCAGATCAGCCTCCTGCCTGCAAAACTGCCCACTGCTGGCGGAACTTGCCGACATTGGGTATGAAGGCCTTTGCTGGAGACAGAAGTCCAAGTGCTTCCGCTCCTTAGGATGAGTCCTCGGCCTGTGGCGTTAGTACAGTGCTTTCTCAAGCTGCTGTTTCCTTCTCATCTCATTGTCTCAGATGGGCTTTGTTCTTTGCATCCTCTCTTTTGGCAGTTTCAGCTAATGTTGTCTCCATTTGGTAGTTCTCCTTTCAACCTGTACAGCCTGTGGGACAGGATTATCTTAACACAGAGTCTGCACTGACTGCTGGAATCCCATCATGAGTCAAGAGCTCTATACACTCATTGGTCTGAGCCCATGTGAAGTGAAATAAGGAAAATACCCTATTGACAATAGAATTATTTCCAAATAAAAATTGAGTGTCTATTTTTAAAAGACTTATTTTAGGAAATTTTTCAAATTTCTGATATGTCCTCAAGTCTAGCGGGGTGAGTGACAAGGTTCAGTAGAAGGGAAAACATAGGTTGTGAGAACAGTTCCTGTTTCTACATCATCGTTGTCATCAGAAGTCACTTAAGCCATGTTAAACCCTCATAACTAATGTTGAATAAAACACAGTCTTTAGAAAGCTTGATTGATGTTTGAAAACATCATCTACAAACTGTTCTTTCATTAAGACGACAGCTTAAGGGCCTGGCATGATGGCTCAATGGCTAAATCCTCGTCTTGAAAGTGCCAGGATCCCACACCAATGCCAGCTTGTGTCCCAGCTTCTCCACTTCCCATCAACTCCCTGCTTTGGAAAGCCTGGTAAAGCAGTAGAAGATGGCCTATAGCCCTGGGACCCTGCACCTGTACAAGAGACCCAGAAGAAGCTCCTGGCTCCTGGCTTTGGGTTAGCTAAGCTCCAGCCATTGCAGCCACTTAGGGAGTGAACCAGCGGATGGAAAATCTTTTTCTCTTTGTCTCCTTTCCATAACTCTGATCTATCTTTCCAATAAAAATAAATAAATCTTAGAAGGAAGGAAAGAAGGAAAGAGAGAGAGGGAGGGAGAGGGAGAGAGAGAGAGAGGAAGGAAGGAAGGGAGGAAGGAAGGGAGGAAAGGAAGGGAGGGAGGGAGGGAGGGAGGAAGGGTCTGGCACTGTAGCCTAGTGGCTAAAGTCCATGCCTTAGGAGCACCACCAGGAACCCATATGGGCGCTGGTTCATATCCTGGCTACTCCACTTCCCATCCAGCTCCCTGTTTGTGGCCTAGGAAAGCAGTAGAAGAGGCCCCAAACCTTGGGACTTTGCACTTGCAAAGGAGACATGGAAGAGGCTCCTGGCTCCTGGATTCAGATCGATTCAGCTTCATCCATTATGGTCACTTGGGGAGCAAATCAGTGGATGGAAGATCTTTCTGTCTCCCCTTCTTTTTGTACATCTGCCTTTCCAATACAAATAAATAAATCTTGGACAAAAATAAAGAAATCTATATACTCTGAAATAGCATTGAGAATTAAAAAAGAGAAAAAGACGCCAGCTTGAACTGTCTATGTAGGAGATGCATTTTTTTACCTTGCTACTGCCTCTGCTTCCTCCTCTATTTGCAGCTATTTTTTTTTTTTTACCAAAATGCCCAAGTGCATCTTCAGAAACAGAATAATTCAGCCAAAAGCAAGGTCAGAGAGGAGAGATGGCAGCTGGGTAAGGTTGAGCCTCTTGCAGCCTCAGAAGGAATCATGTGCATAAGGATTGAGGTGGAGCTAATTATAGGAGCAACCTCTTGCAGCAACACTATTTGCAGCTGCCCCTTGGTTGAAGTTTCCCTGTGCCTCTGAATAGCTTCCCCACAGAAGTGGGAGTTCCTGTTAATGGAAGGATTATCAAATAATTAGCACCTGCCAAATTCTAGGCCTTTTGGAAGACCTCTTGGCCCAGTAATCCAGGTGAAAACTAGTGACAACCCTCAATGTGAGCAAATAAAAGACTAAGTTGCATAACAGCACATCCACAAGACAGTATTGAAAGCAAGACTGAGAGGAGTCTAATTAAAGAATGAGCACAGTTGTATAAAGCTGTATAAAAATATTTCTTAGATTATTGACACTTTGGTATTACAAGTACTATTTCCTCATTAGCATGCATAATGTAAGTTGATTTAGATCCCCAATTTTCTGGCACTTTTCTTTACCATTGTTATAGAGAGAATTCACCTAAAATCATCACCCACAGGGCCTGATAATGTGAGCATACTTGGAGTTAGAGCCTTAAAGAGATGATTGGATTAATTTGGCCCCTAATCCACTCTGTCAGATGCCCTCATAAGAACAGGGGATTTGGATGGACTGTAAGACATCAGGAATGCTCATACATGGAGGCAAGAGAGATCCTGCAGGACACAGAACATGTGGCCATCTGTAAGAAAAAGCATAAGGAGGCCTTCAAAGGTAGAAAGCTGCTGATACTTTGATCTTGGACTTCAGCCTCCAGAACTGCGAGAAGATAAATTTCTGTTTAAGTCACTCAGTCTGTAGTATTTTATCTAACCACATTCTATGCTAATGTAAGAAAAATCTTAAACAGAATGGCAACTTCAGAGTTGTATATGTATTTTGCGCGGAAGCTCCATGACCCTCAGATCTTAGTCTTTCCATCTTTGTTTGACCCATTCAGCACTGGCTTCTGTGATGGTCCTGAACTTCATGTTGGGTCTCAAGCCATTCTAGATACTTCCTTGAACTTCTGCGTACTGCAGGAAGACTGGAGTCTGTCGCTTGCTAATTTCGGATTTCTGACATAGCTGATTTCCTGCTGAGTGTAGTCAAGGGAGAAAGATAGAGGTTCCCTCCTCAGTGGACAGCAGGAGCTGAGTGTGAGCCAAGCCAATGCAAGGAATTAGGAACTCAATCTGGGTTTCCCACATGGAAGGCAAGAATCCAAATGCTTGAGTCATCACCACAATAGCTGGAAGCTAGGCTTTAGAAGCATAGCAGGGACTTATGGTACGTGATGTTGTTATCCCAAATCATTTTCTAACTGGTAAGCAAAATACTTGCCACCTGAAGTTTCTATCCTTGTGGTCCCCTCATTGCTCAAGCTAGTTGCTCCCATTATACCTAATTCTTGGAAAAGAGAGAGAACGTGAAGTTGAAATAAAAGGCCTTGCCTCTTGGCTAACTCAGTTCCTTTTCAGCAACCTTCCAGAAAATTATGCACAGTATTGCAATCACTTCATTAGCCAATATGCAGCATATGAATACCCCTAACAGTGAAAGATTGAAATTTCCCACACAAGCATAAGGTGGGAAGTAACATGTTAATGTAATCTGAGGAATTTTGACCTCCAGTGAATCTTAGGTTAATGACTGTCACTTTCAAATATGTGCAACAATGGACGTCAGAATACTAATAATACTCAGCTAATCCCTTTCTGAGTAAATAGCTTATTCAAAAACAAACAGCCAGCATGGAATCTGCTAGCTAGTGAACCATGGAGTTCTACGCAGATTACAAACCGTTAAAAAAACCCAGCACGTATCTTGAGATACATATCCATCATCCCTCCTGGGCCTGTGAGTGGATTGGACCCAGAAGGCGAGCTCTTTCCTGGGATGTCTCATAGAGTCATAGATGAGATCTGAAGCTTCAGTCTTCTGAAAGTCAGGAAAAACTTGAAAACTGGGTTTCTTTCTGCTGCTGTGAGAACATGTAAAGCATGAAAACTTATAAAGAAGGAGATTGATTCGGGTGCACAGTTCTAGAGGCTGGTAGTCCAAGTTTGGACATCAGTGTCTCGAGAGGATGATGTGCTGCTTCCTAGCATGGCAGAAAAGTAGAAGAGTAGGTGACTGCCTAAGAAAGTGAAAAGCGGGCTACATTCCCTCTACTAGCCTTTCCGAACAAAAAAAAACACCATTCTTTTATGAGGTCTCTATCTTTATGACTCAAACACTACCTTCCGTCACTACCCCTCCAAGGAGTAAAGGTCCCACTGCATGCATTTTGGAGCACATGCTCAAAACATCCAAGAAAACTCCCACTTTAGGAATAGATGCTAGTTTGGAGATGGGTGCTCAGAAGGGGCATCTTGCTTTCTTGCCTTTACAGGGCCTTTCAACATGGTTTGGGTTTGTCACATAATTGGGCATGGTGATGGCCTAGGCTGCTACTTATTCAGGCAGATTCAAGGAAATAGGAATTAGCTTCCATCTCGTAGTGAGAGAGTAGGGATATCACATACTAGACAAGCATGTCGAATGGAAGATAGTGTTATAAACATATCTGAAAAATAAATTGTCCATGGTTACTAAGGACCAGAAAATCAACAGTCTATTCCAGCACCATCTTGTTTTAGCTATTTTCCCTCTCTGAGTCCTATAGGAATGCAGTAAAAATCTTGAACCGGATACTTTGTTTTACAGTTGATTCACCTAAGAATGTTCAGCGTTGGTCTCCACGTGGACAACAATATCTGTATCTGTCTTGCTATAAGTCCTAAAATCCAAGACATCTTATAAAAGGAAATACTTCCATTGCCTGTAGTTCTCATGATGTAGCTTTCAGCCAGAGAATGTAAGAAATCAAATGATTCAAGAGTTCTCACAAAAGCACACCCATGTTTGAGAACTGGAAAGCAGTGGAGAAGCATTATAATTCCACCCAATTAAAATGCTCAATAGAAAAAGGAAGTGTGGAAACAGGGAGTATCATTTCTCAACAAGCACCACCCTGTGAGCATTAATTCCCCCTACCAACTCCAGTCACTAGCCTAAAGATTTACCATTTTCTTTTTTTTGTTATTATTTTTGGACAGGCACCATTGGCACAGAGAGCATAATTTTATTGTAGAAGATTAGAACTGAAGGGAACTTCAAGGTTGCCTGAAGTCGATACAGTGACTCTGGGCAAAGGGGATAACATATATATCCACTGAGATAGTCACCCAGGGATGAGCTGATTTCCCCAGCTTTGAACATGAATCTGACTGAGCTCTGGTAAAAAGGGAATGTTGTTGAATTTTCAGCAACAAACTAGCAGAGACACCCAAGTCAAACATGCTTTATGATTTCCTAACATTTTCGTATCACTGCCTCCTTTTCTTCTTCCCTTCCCTTATCCCAGCCCTTCCTTCCTTCCTTTCTTGTCCCTTCCTTCTCTCCTTCCAATAGATTTTGCAGATATAATACACATTAGGATACCCTAGTTCACTGATGGTTTTGTCAATCCTGAGTTACTTCTAAATGTTGTCTTCTACATTTTACAAGTGAGGTCAATGAAGTCCTTGTAAAGATGATTACCAAAGATCACATCTAGTAAGCAGCCCAGTGTGGTGGATGCAAAGGGAAAGCACTGCACTGATTTACACTCCTAGCCTAACTCCTAACTCTCTTTTCAGCACACCATCTCTTCCCAGTTGGTCATCATTGTTGTTTCAATAGATGGGAGTTACTGAGTTCTTTCTTTGTGGTGGGTTGTGTTAGATGGTCTGCATATATGCACTTATTTACATTATATCATTTAATATCTTTTGTATTTATTTGGTTCTCATAAAATTGTTATGGGGTAGTTGCTATTGCTTTTTAATTAAATTATCCATTCATTTATTTGAAAGGCAGGAATAGACAAGAAGATCTTTTCCGTTGGGCCTGGCACAATGGCTCAGTGGCTAAATCCTTGCCTTGAGTGTTCCGGGGTCCCGTATCAGCACCGGTTCATATCCTGGCTGCTCTGTTTTTCTTCCAGCTCCATGCTAATGGCCTGAAAAAGCAGTAGAGGATGACCCAAAACCTTGGGACCCTGCACCCAGATGGGAGACCTAGAAAAAATTCCTGGCCCCTGGCTTCAGATCAGCTCAGCTCTGTCTGTTGTGTCCACTTGGGGAGTTAACCAGTAGATGGCTCTTTCTCTCTGTCTCTCCTTCTCTCTGTAAATCTAATATGCCTTTCAAATAAAAATAAACAAATCTGTTCCATAAACTGGTTCTCTCACTCACCAAATGCCTTCAATAGTCAGTCTAGCCCAAGCCCAAGCCAAAGCCAAAGCCAAGAGCCGTGAACCCAAACTGAGTCTCCTGTGTGATTGGCAGGGATACAGGATTGACTCATCATCAACAGCTGCCTCCTAAGATGCCCGTAAGCAGGAGTGGAGCTTGGACTCAGACCCAGGCACTTCCATATAGGATGGGGCATCCTAGAGGATGTTATAACAAAATGCCCAATTGATATTATTATTATTAACTCTATTTCCAAATCAGTAAACTGGTGTTAGAGATCATTTGCATTTCCAAGTTCTTGAGCTTACTCAGCAGTAAAACAGGAATAAAAATCAGCATATCTGACTTCAAATTTCAGCTTTTCATAAGACATTTTCTAATCATTGTGAAAGCTGGTTATCTGAAAAGATTACACCTTGTACATCTCCCAGCTCTTGAAAGAATGAGGATGTTATGTTAAAATCCCATCTGATGTCATAGACTTGTGTATTGACGTGTGCAGGATTAGTTTACAGTTCCTACTGCTGCTGATGCAATTATGTGGTCAGAGTAGATGCTGTGTGGCAGAGTGTATTTTGTTTTACTATAAATTCAACTAATATGAAATGAAAACATTCAATGAAGAATTGGAAGGCCCAGAACTGGAACTAAGCTGTGCCACAGAAGAGCCATGTGACTGTCAGGGAGTTAACTGACCTCATAGGGCAGTTAGGCAATTGCCTTCTATATAAAATAAAGGGTTTGGGCTAAGTAGCGATGAAGATGACTCTGAAATCCGAAACCATGAGATTATTATCTATTCGTGTGTTCTGGTTGGAAAAAGCATTCACCGTTAGCCTTAGTTCTGTTTTTCCCAGCGGGTCTCTCCGGTTCTCACTGGGAGAAGAGATGAGTCTAGTTTCACAGCCATCCTCAGTCCCTTCTCCCACTGATGCAGCCTTGCCAGAGGGGCTGCATCCTGTTATGGTTTTGGCTGCACCACTTCCCTGTCTGCTTCCCAGAAAACATCTCAAAGGATATTTGTAAAAAGACATCTAACTAAATTCACTTGAGTACAAACAATTTGAAATCCATGGCTAGCTTTTTGATAATATGCATTTTCATGAACTTTTGAAAGACCTTTCATATACATGGTTTTCAAAAATTTTGCACTCACATAAACACAACTTTTAGTTCCATTTATTGGGTATTCTGAAATGCTTATGTATTATTTAAATTACTAGAAATTAAGATGAATTTATCTATGAGAAATTTGCAATGTGGTGACAAAGGAATAATAATTATAATAAGCATAAATAATATATCCATAACATTTTGTAGGGATCAAGTTGAGCTGTTTTTCCAAACCATGACATGTTTGACTCTCATGGCAATCCTGGTTTCCAATTATGAAAAAAATTGGGGATCTGGGTGATTTAAGTTATTTGCCTAAGTGATCACTTAGACTGAATTTATCTCCAAGCTGTGAAATATCAGAAATTAGTGCCAATAGTCACAGAATCCATCGTGAGTGTATATTTCAAGCTTCAAAGGGCGTAGAATGACCAGATCCTCCTTCCCATGAAGTCGCCCCATCTCCTGCAAGAGGTGATGGCGCACCCTGATAATACAGGACCGTCATGAAATAATTGGACAGACATGTGACCTCTGCATCCCAGAGTGAAAAATGGCAAAAGCTCACCCCTATCACTCATAGGCCCTGCTAATTTATATCTAGGTTTTTCATACTATTGTTTGTGGTTCAAAGGCCCTTTTTGAAATGCATACCCAAGTCCCAAAGCGTGTCCTCTGCCGTATACATTTTGCTCTTTAATTTTATTCTATAGTCTCCCTTCTTTATGTCCTATGGTTTCTAAATCTTGCTTTTAACTAAAAAACAGGATGAAAACTTGACCAATAATATTTTCATATTTATCTATTCATTTATTTGGAAGGAAGAGTAATAGAGAGAGGGAGAGATAGAGAGAAAAGTAGACATCCCATCTACTGGTTCATTTCTCAAATGCCTACGACAGCCAGGGCTGAATCGGGTGGAAATCATGAAACTATAACTGCAAACTTGAGTCCCACATGGCTGGAAGAGACTCAGGCACTTGGGTTGTCATCTGCTACCATACCAGGCCCATTAGCAGGGAGCTGAATTGGAAGAAGAGTAGCCAGGGTTTGAACCAGGACTCTAATATAGTAGTGGCCTAAGTGGCAGCTTAACCAGCTGTGCCATAATGCCCACCTTAATAAATTTACTGTGATACAACAGCATAGTTCCTAACTGGATCATCTATTTTCCTTTCAAGGCTTTGTGCCTTTACCCTCAAAGAACTGAGGCTAATGATATAGATGTAGACACCTGGGCATGTCAGAAAGTCAGACATCTTTTGACAAGAAAGAGCCTTGCCTCCTGCTCAATGACAAAGTGAACAGTTTCTAGATGCTATGATAGAAACAAAGAATATTTGCAACCCATGTATCTGATAAAGGACTAATATGTAGAATTCATGTGATTTGATAGTAAAAAATCTGATTTAAAATGAGCAGAAAAGCTAAATATATCTTTCTTCAAAGAAGACATACTAAAGGCCAATGATTATATGAAAAGATGCTCCGTATCAGTAATGTAAACTGCAGAGAATTATCACCTCACGCCTGTTAGGAATCTACCTGTTATCAAACTACAGAAAATTAGTGTTTTGCTGGTTTAGAGAAATTGGAACCTGTTTCACTGCTGGAAATGTAAAGTTGTGCTGCTGCTGTGCAAAATAGTCTTGCAATTTCTCAAAAAATAGAAGCAGTACTACCATAAAATTCCACAAACGCACTTCTGCACATTTATCCAGAGGAATTAGAATCAGTTTGCTGAATAAACATTTGCACTCGCATGTTCATTGCAATTGTTATTCCTACCAGCCAGGAGATAGAAACAATCTCAATTTCCACTGTCAGATCAGTAGATAAGGAAAATTGTAGTGGGCATTGGGATGCAGCAAAGTAAGCTGCTGCTGGGTGTGCACATCCCATATGGGAGTGCTGAGTTTGGAGAGGCGTCTCCACTTGTGATCCAGTTTCCTGTGCTCACTTCAACAACACATATACTAAAGTTGGAACGATCCAGTTCCCTGTTCTTGTATACCCTGAGTGGAAGAAAACAGTTTAAGAACTTGGGTCTCTGCCACCCGTGTAGGAGACCCAAATGGAATTCCAAGCAGCTGGCTTTGGTCTGGCCCAACCTCTATTGGGAAAATGTTAGAAGTGAATCAGTGAATGGACAACCAATCTGTTTTTCTCTTTTTCTCTCTCCATCCCTCTCGCTCTCTCTCCCGATCGCCCTTCTTCACCCCTTCCTTTCCTTTCTCCTTCTCTCCCTTTAAAATGAATAAAATTAATCCTTACAAAGGGAAAGCATTATACATGCATATACAATAGAATATTACTTAGCTACTAAAAAGAAAGAAAATCTGTCATATCTTACGACATGAATAAACCTTGAGGAGATGGTTAGGTAAAATAAACCAGCCAAAGAAAGGCAGATATCTAAAATGGACAATCTCATAAAAGTAGAAAGTAGAATGACAGTCACTAGGGACTAGGAAAACGGAAATCAACTGTTGTTTAGTTGGCCTAATTCATTAAATGTAAGATGAAAAATTGAATTAATGAAGAAGTTCTCAAATATTTTGCATACCATTATGCTTATAATTAACAATGTTTTTTGATAGGATAACAGGTGTCACATCATGTGTTGTTAACCACAATTTTTTAAAGAGGAAATGACTGATGAATAAATGGATGTTTACTTTAGACCAAGCATGTCTTCAATCACTAAATGACATTGGGCATGATATTCCCAGACAAAGGCATCTGCTATATAGTAGTCTTGTGAAATTGAAATGATTAC